>NC_084915.1:9506721-9806721 GCF_949316345.1 Pungitius pungitius | reverse complement strand
ACCCACTACACAAGTTTCCCATCACGTAAGATGCCGACTAACAGGCCTCAAAGTGGCCAATCACAGAGGTGCCATCCATGGATTTCCCATGCCGGGACCCTGATAACGTAACTCTAAATTCAACACCATTATAACTGGCGATCGAGAAATAAAGGGGGAGAGAGAAAGCGAAAGGAAAAGATCACCTCGCAGTACCAGAGCTTATATAACGCGAACCTATTACGTTACCACTGTACTAGGTTACGTTTTGATGCAATTGCTCGCTTAATGGAAATGTTTACCCTACAAAGGTTACGGATGAATGAGCGCTTCATCGGTTGATACATCTCCATGAACTCTAGTAAACCCTGCGACTCGACGGAAAAGAGAAAATCCCGTCGCTCCGCCGCAGAAAGACTGCAACATTTTTCTAAACCCGTCCACTTGTACCATTTGTTGCATTGGAGCGTACTCGGGGACCGACGAAGCAAATGCGCGGCTTCGGTGCGGCCGAAGTGTCAAGTTTGAAACACAACTAGCTACGCTTCTGACAGTCTCGTGTGCTGTGCGGAGACGATGGGCTGCATCGAGCAGGCGGCAGGCACAGCGCCAAACCAAGCAAGCTCACGTAGTCAGCTAACTGTTAGCATCGCCCTCCGTTAGCGATGTCAACAACCGAACTCACTTCAACACGGCGGAAAACTAAATTCATGCCCAACGCCCTTAGTTTGCCATTTGGCGTCATCACTTCGGAGACTAGAGTTCCCACACATTCGCATGAAAGCAGTAGTAGAAAGTTTGAAGATTAACGTTAGCACAAGCTGTAGCTAAGTCGAACTGTAATGTTAGCTTGGCTAGCAAGAGAACTGGCAACGTTAGTTCCTGAGCTAACGTCAGCTATGGCGTCCTGCCAAGGCTAATAAGAAGAAAAAAAGAGAACTTACATTTGAAGATGTTCGCAATGTGTACAACGGTTTTGGGATGCTTTTCCGGTCGGATATCGACCATTTTAACTCGGCGCCGCCCGAGGTAACGGTCCTCTCGATGGAAGCGCCTCACGCTTAAAGGATGCGGCCGATCCGCTCATCTCGCCTCGCAGCCATTACCACAAAGTAACCGAGGAGGATGATGTACTGAGCATGCGCGATGTAGCTCGTCCCGTTAAATTTCTTGGCCACTTACTTGTTATATAGCACAGTGGGACATGCAGCTAGTTTGTCCCCTACGGAATGCACTTCTACCTTTGTGGGCATGTTTTTTTACTTACTAGCCCTGGATATTTATCAAGGAAACGCTGACTTGATTTGTGAATATTACTAGATTTACGTTTGAGTTTGGTTTGTGGAGGTCAATCCATATATGTGGTTTGAGGCGAGATAAATTATAGTTTGTAACTGTTTTTGTTCATTAACTGTATAAAACGTTTACATATATTTTTATTTTTTTAACAGCTAGAGTATTTCTGTATTGCTATTTCTTTGCATGGATTTATAATTTATTGGTGTCAAATAGAGAATGACATGTGCATAAGATGTTCCCAATGAAAATGTTCTTTTAATCTGATATAGATTAAGAAAGACCATGTGCAGATAAACAGTGGAAATACACTATTCCATTTGGGATCAATCAGAGAAGTGTTATAAAAAAAATACGCACTTAAAGTTTAGTGGTCTGCAACGTTTTTTTATTCTCTTTACCAGATTCTATTCAAGGATGTTGTAGTCGGAAAGAAACTGCTATCAAACGATTTGATATTAGTCTACTATAATATGGTCACTATGGTAACAACGTTTTTTTTTTATTCTCCCTACGTCACTACCGGGAGGATTCGGGACGCCAGGAAGAGCATCGTGTGCGCCGCTCGATGAATGAAGCTGAACGCCAAACTTCCCCGATTCATTCAACTTTCAGAGGAAACCTCCCCGCGTGGAAGCATCCTACGATAGCTCGCTCCACCAGGTAAGGATACCAAAGTCCTGTGTTTTGGTCAGCTAATGATGGCTAATGTCGGGTGTTGCTAGCCGCAGTTAGCCATCTCAGGCTACAAATATCAACACCACAGACTGTGTGACTGCGACGATTAGGTTGTATTTTTTTTTTTACCGTTGGGTCTAGAATTCAATTCAATTTATTTTATTTCGTATAGCACAAAATCGCCAATTACAAATTTGTCTCAGAGGTCTTTACAGTCTGTACACGTAGGCGACATCCCCTGTCACCAAACCCTCACATCGGCACAGGAAAAACTCCCCCAAAAATGGCAAACCCTTCCATGGGGAAAACAAACAAAGGAAGAAAGCTCAAGGAGAACGTCAGAGGAAGATCCCTCTCCCGGCATCGACAGACTACAATGGATGTCACGTGTACAGAATAAACAGCGTACTAGATGTACAAAACATTTCATTCCTTTGACAGAAATGATTCAAATAATTGCGGGGAGTAAGCCAGGTGTACGACAGGACCAGTGCAGGGACAACCACCATCAGATAGAAGCACCATCCACAGAAACATGTGGGGAGGCAAAGAACAACGACTTGAGGAAAGAAGCAAAGTCTGTACTGTTGGTTTAAGATGACAGCGACAGTAATGTGATTCATATTCATAATGATAGCAGCAGCGGCAGTTGTCAGCAGGGCCATGGCAGGAGGCAGGAACAGGGTCCAGATATAACCATGATCCATGGGGGAGGGAGAATAAGCCAGCCAAAACAACATATTCCTAACCATAGTCATGTCATGTGTAGATCCTTGTCTTTCATTGTTAGCTGCTTTTTGATGTTTTGCTCAAGCTACTCTACGGTGACACCTCTCCTGTTACTATTCTTCTCCCTCCCTCTCTCTGCGTGGTGGAAGCGTGCATGTTTGTTCCTGTAGCTGGGAATTTTGCACAATATTGTGCAAACATACCTCCAGCTGCAGCCGTGTGTGTGTGTGTGTGTGTGTAAAAGAGTGTGTCTGTGTGTGTGAGAGGAGCCTCTGTGTACCATGTCAGTGTCAGTGATCATAAAGTGGGGAGGTCAGGAGTACTCCATCAGCTCTCTGTCGGAGGAGGACACAGTGATGGACCTGAAACAGTCTATTAAGACCTTGACCGGGGTGCTACCGGAGAGACAGAAACTACTGGGACTCAAGGTCAAAGGTGAGCGGCCATCAGTGGCGCATCATGGTGCAGCCAGCAGAGATAATGCACATGATATCCAAATCAGCCTTTGCGTTATTTATTTACTTATTTTTGAAGTACCTTCTCCCTTGAGGTAATCAAGCATCTGATCAAATCAATCTAACCTTACATTGTCCGAGGCTTTGTCTGCATTTATACCCTTTCATAGTTAGCTGTTGTTTTACAGCTACAAATAAGTCCACTTCTTTCTATTTTTCTGTAGGCTTTGTAGCTAAATGAAGCTCTTTCCCCTCTCCTTCTGTTCTTTCCCCAGGTAAACCTGCAGAGGATGTGGTGAAGCTGGGCACTTTGAAGCTGAAGCCTAACACTAAGATCATGATGATGGGTACCAGAGAAGAGAGCCTGGTAGGTATTGGGTTACTTCAAAAATATCTGGGACAGGCTGTGAGCAACTTGGCTGTCGACTAGCAACGTCCCTGAATGACCGCAGATTTGTAGTTTAATCAATTAAGATGGATGCTTTCTAACTTGTTATTTCAGAGTTTGGGTCACTGACTTGCTTTACTTAGCTGTTCAGTAAGTTGTACAATTTGTGATTATTCTGCTAGTGACATCCTAAATCTTAATATTTGCTAATTGACTTATTGCGTTGAAGGTTTGATTTTGCTGATTGGTGACTGTTTTTTGCAGGAAGAGGTTTTAGCCCCTCCCCCAGAGAACGATGATGTGGTCAATGATTTTGATATTGAGGAGGAGGTCATTGAAGTGGAGAACAGGTTAGATATTGTTATGGGATTTTTGTTTGTGTTTGTGGCTGCAAGAGGACATTTGTGAGACAAAATGCATCCGTGCGTCTGCGAGACAAATGTTGTTCTATGTCTCTAGAGAGGAGAATCTGGCAAAGATTGCCCGCAGAGTGAAAGACTATAAGGTGGAGGAGATGAACCCTCCCAGGGAAGGCAAGGGGCTTCTGGTACTGGATGTGGACTACACACTGTTCGGTGAGTTACACTGACGCCGCCACTGGTCCCGATAAGAACGTGACTGGGAAACCATTGACTGCATGGCTGAAATCATTTGAATGCTAATATCAAACACCGTGCGTCTCAAACTGCACACAAGACACCACATTTACCGTAATACTGCATCTGCAGTGTTTCTTATCCTGTTGTGTCCATGCAAACGTTATGTTGGTGGGTAGAATGGGACTCTGTGCACAATATGAATCCCTGTCCGTGTGCCGGCCAATGGGTTGCTAGTGTAATCCAGGACATTATGCATTGATGTCTGCAATCTTTGTGTGTTTAGATCATAAGTCGTGTGCGGAAACGGGTCAGGAGCTGATGAGACCATACCTCCACGAGTTTCTGACATCAGCCTACGAGGACTACGACATTGTCATCTGGTGTATGTGTCTTCTTGTCTGTTGCTGTTAAGGTCTAAGTTAGACTACATGACACGCATCACTCTGGATGTTAAGGAGGATATAAGTGTTAAAATATTTATGGCTTTTAAATGGTCTTTGAAAATGCGACATTGACCACTCAACTGTTTTCACCTTCGGGCCACTGGACCCCCTCAGAATCGTAGTTTTTCGTTCTTGTTTTATTTATTACTGACATTTCTTTTTTCTGACATTTCATTTCTGATTTCCTTTGTGTGCTGCTACCCAGCAATCACTGCTGTGGAATACACATCTTACACCTTTTATTTTCTCTCCTTAGCTGCTACAAGTATGAAGTGGATTGATGCCAAAATGAAAGTAAGAATTCCACTGGTTGTGTTCTTTTTTAGGTTGTTGCTTAAGCTATGGTACTGCTCTCATTACTGTACTTTACCCCTATTTGCCAAAAGATGGCAGTGTTATTCATTTTGAAACACAGGGTTTGGGAGCAGAGGGGACCAGAAAACAACCCAATTGTGTGTGTGTGTGTGTGTGTTTAGGAACTGGGGGTGACAGACAACCCTAACTACAAGATTACGTTTATGTTGGATAGTGCAGCAATGATCACGGTGCATACCCCAAAGAGAGGGGTTGTGGAGGTTAGTACACACACACACACACACACACACATGCTAGTGATCATAACTGAACATATTGGCTTTTTCACTGCTGCAGGTATTACTGAGGAAGGTATCTGTGTAGCCGTGTAGTTTCTTTCTCCTTGTATAATTTTTCAGTGCTTAATGTGCCTTTTTTATTTGCAACGTATCCAGGTGAAGCCCCTGGGTGTAATATGGGGGAAGTACGAAGAGTTTTACAACAGGAGGAACACGATTATGTTTGACGACATCGGAAGAAACTTTCTAATGAACCCACAGAACGGACTCAAGGTAGGCGGCACGACCGGCATTATTGCCGTTTCTTTTGACCTCTTCCTCAGCATTGTCAACATCAAGCACAGGTGTGTGTGTGTGTGTGTGTGTGTGTGTTAGATTCGACCCTTTATGAAGGCCCATCTTAACAGAGAGAAGGACAGGGAACTCTATAAACTGGCTCAGTACCTCAAAGAAATCGCCAAGCTTGACGACCTCAGTGGACTCAACCACAAACACTGGGAGAGGTAATCATTATAAGAATAGTCATGTTATTTATACAGCACCTCTTAAAAGGGAGTTTACAGTCCTTTGAAAGACAAAGCGGCTAAAATGACATGGCACACATGCTAAGAATTAATGCTGTATAACACTGACACAATGCATTCTTAGAACTTCCTTTTACAAATCAATGTAAATTCACCAACATATTTAGAAAATCTAAAACGTGTCCATGGGTATTGTATGTACTGATTGTGTCCGTGTGTGTAGGTACCTATCTAAGAGGCAGCATCACTGAGGAGGCCCTGCATCAACGAATCAGGCTGGACACTACAATCCCATCATCCAGTTCTCAAGTACACAAACTTGGCTATTACAAGCCCTTTGTTACAAACCGTAATACGAAACCTACCGTAAACCTGCAGACGCCGACTCCCCGAAGCTCTGGGCTGAGATGGGTTTTCTAATTTATATCTTTGCATGTTCTCTCACACATTTATTTGCCCTTATTACGACAGCAACAGCAGTTACCACCCGCCTGTCTGTTAGTCCTTAGGGATGCATCGATGCACTACTGACCCAACAGGTTGGATCAGACCAATCTATAAATAATACATACAAGTTCAGACCAATTTGTTGATTCATTTAAAAGGTTTACACGTGAATTGTTACTAGAAGTTACTAGTTGTACCATTTATTATTTTATTCATGAATAAAAAATTCAAGCAATGTTTAAGTCAAGCCTAATGTTGCCTTAATCATAAAAGAATGAGCCTGGTTTTCACCCTGCTGTGGTAATCAGATTATTAATTGAACACCAGTTTTGGATCAGAACTCGCTATCACCTGATATCCAGACCCCAGGTGTTGGGGGAAACAATGGTTGGATCGTTGCATCCCTGGTAATCCTGAACAATATTACTATTCCAATAATATTTTGTTTGTGTGTAATTAAAAATGGTTGAATGTAAAGTCCAATTTCACATAAAAAGTTTTACTGGAGTTGTTCTTGTGAGATAATTTTTTGCAAAACGTATTGAAGAATTAATGTGGAAAATTTAAACGGTAAATAATATCGAGAGAACTCTTCCAAAATGCCCAAGAAGACCTAAGTCCATGTGCATCAAACCTGCCCCGTATGACATGTAATAATATGCAATAATCCTCAAAGCTACTGTGACATGAAAAGCCCAGTTCAGATTGAGACTGGTTGTTAGCAAATGCTTTCACAGCGCACAAGACGTGCACTATTCGTTTTGTTTTGTTTTTCTTCGGTGCTTCATTAATGAAATGAATGCATCTGCTCTTATTGTCACAATAAGACACGGATGAAGAAGGGGGGTGTCGGGAGGCAGATCCGTTTCCGACTTTATGAGCACCCAATGTTCTGGGAAACATCAGGGATGTGATTTTTTTTTTTTTTGGATTAACAGCTCTTGGATGTTCAACTCATTTTGTTTCTTGAGATCTGCCTTTTGTCTTTTCCTCATCACATCCCTAACATCCTGGCTGTAAATATGACAATAAACCTTTTTTTGTACCAAACTTTCCTGTGTTGGCCATTGTCCTTTTAATCATTTAAAATTGGTAGTAACAGTATATTGACATTTTTAGGGGGTTGGAAAAATATGCAGAACGTGCAGTATATCAATATCTTCGTTCATTTATTGGGACACTTGTAATAAACATTTTAGCAACAATTCTGCAAGGACAGTCGATAGTATGTAAAAGGGAATAACTTACAATTTTAAATTAGATAGAAAATAATAATTTAAACAAGATACTCTAGAGATTAATAAATACTGTACATCTCAGTTTTTGTGGATTGCAATAAAAGAAAATGTCTTGCATCTTTGTGCTCTTCCATCCTTTACGGCTGCTGACGAGGGACACATTCTTTGCCTTTTTTGTTGACTCTGGAGATGAGAAAAATTGGAATGAAACAGTTTTGGATCAGATGTTTGCTGGTGGCATGTATCGGTAATATTTGGATGAATCCTATGAGCTCATCAAATGACGTATCTGCAAACAAACTGCAGTCAAAAGCGCTCCCAATCAACTTATAAGTGATATACTCACGTGCAAGAGCTCCATGGGCCAAACGGCCCCATGGTGTGTTTGTCCTGAGCTCGCACACACAGTTCATACTTCTGGTATTTAATGTGCAGATCATACTTTGTTTCCTGAGTCTTGTGAGGCTGCACAAGAGAAAAAGATACACGTGTGATGTACCTGGAAGTCAGCAACGGTGTTTTTACAATAAGTATCTTAAATCGTATCCACTGCGCGCCGTGTATATGGTGGTTACCTCTATTTGGTCCGCATTGTCACAGGACAATCCTTTTCTGACCACCTTGACCTGGAACTGCAGGCCGAAGTAGGTGTCCGGCTTCTCCCAGGAGTCGGGGTAGCTCCAGCTGAACTCCTTCTTATTGCTGCTGAGGTTAGGCGGTGCATCCGGCCTCACTGAATAGCAGGAGGGAGGCAGGTGACGGAGGGTCAGGACAGAAGGAAAAGCGAGACGGAAGTGAATGAGGAGGAATGGATGACAATGAGTATTTGTATAACTCACTCGGAAAATAGAATACAATGACTTACCAATGTCTCTCAGGTAGAAAGGCTCATTGTAGACCTCAAGCAAAGAATCGATGTACATGTGGACGATGAGGCTGATGCGGTGCTGTTCCTCTTTGTATGGGCAGTTGTCCTCCTGGCAGTGTATCCCGGATCCATCAGCATACACCTCACAGGATATGTTCTCCGAATTACTAGTTTGAGGAGAAACTGATTGACACAATACTCTAATCTAGGAGCAGGATGCAGGACACAGGATCCAATCCCAACATAAACATTAGCGTTCTGTTTTCACCGTTCTGCCGTGACGAGGAGCACAGAAGCCCTTTCTCTCAGCTCGGTTCTCTTCCAGGTGCAGTGGAAGGAGCCGTTGTAGTTAGACGCTGAACATTGAATGTGACCTGAAGGAACAGAAACACTGTTAGCACTCAAAAAAGTCTTTCCCTCTGTGTTTAATGCTCTTGGGAACATTTCATCTTTACGTGTTTGTGTTTCAAAGCCATTTATTTTAAAGCATTTATGCGTCAGTAAATCATTAGATTTGGCACACAGCTGGAGAAAGGATGATTTTTCTAACCTGAGAAAGCTTCTTAAAGCTTTTCCCATTTTATAGTATGTGCTACAGTGATTGTACCTTTGTAGCCTTACTTTCTCACTATTTGGTATGTTTTATCACCTCTGGTAACTTGTTACAATCACCCCCCCCCCCCCTCTCTCTCTCTCTCTGTCCTCTCCCCTTCCTATTCTGACGCCGCCTCACCCCACCTGTGAAAAACCTCTCTCCGGCTCCAATTAAACGACATTCATTTTGTCCTTTCTCTCAATGTGTGCTTCCCATCTCTCTTTCCATCTGATTCTATTTACCTATTCCTGAGGATTGTTCTTTCAGTATGACATTCCTGTTTTCTGCGTCTAGTTGGATCAGGATCAGAGTGTGATTCAGGTAATCTCCGTCTGGACCGAGGTGACAAGTGTAGTTTCCTCCATTCATCTCTTTCACTTCGACCTGGACCTGGTTCCCCTCCAGAGGTGGCTTAATCCACTCGCCTGAGACAAGGTCAACAGATCAATGGAACGATCATGGCTCAACTCTCATAAAATCACAGACAAATCGGACTGTGTCAAATCTGCCCAGGTACCATTTGAAGTACCAGTGATAGCAGATGTAGTATTAGTTATAACAGCAACAGTTGTATTACCGTCTTTCTTCCAAACCACACGCTGGTTTTGATAAGCTTCTCCACAGCTCAGAGGAACTAACACTTTGGTGGCCACACCGTAAGGCACCTTCAGGACCAGAACTAGTTCAATCAGAGACAAGAAAAGACACGTTCACACAGACTGACTGTTGATTTAGCATCTACTGCATGTAAGGCAAAGACATTCAGTGGAGAAAGGAGGAGCTAAACCAACCGTTATCCATCAGAGTTTCTATGTTGCTGCTGGAGCTGGTGGGCCACAGTGCAGCACCGAGGAGCACTAGGAACAACGCATGCATCTGGGAGAAAGGACAGCGGGGGCAGGTACTTGAACAGAGGAACAGTCATGTGCTCTTTCGAATGCGCCATAAGGCTGGGACTCTTCAGGATGCACAAATATGATTGTTGAAAACAAAACAAAAATCCCCAGATCTGGACACAAATGGTGTTTCACCAACAGTTTCAAACTGTTTTGTTTCTCAAAAGAAAAGCAGTAGAAAGTACGATACTTTTCTGTATGTAACGGAAGAAAAAAAAGAAGTAAGAAAGTAGCGGTTTGGTTTCAATATTTTTTTCAGGATGCTGAGGAAATAAAAAAAAAAAAAAGCAATTTACGTTCTTCCAACTCTTTGTTGGGAACTGCTGAACAGAACCTGACAAACAGGTGAATAGACGACCTAAATGAGTAGATCTTACCTTGACAAGTGGACGTGATGACCTGATGAGGATAGCAGATGGGTGAGATTGCTCTTCTGTGTTCAGTTTGTCTGGATGAACTCAACATGCTGTCCTCGTATTTATAAGGGAGGCAGAAGGTTATAAAGAAGAAAAAAAACCTGACAAGAGGAACTGTCCCCTGTGTGTGGGTTTGTCGAGTTAAGGTCACGATGTTGTCCATCGCTTGGAAACACCAGGAGCGTTTTTATTAATTAGGAAGCAAGGGAACAGATTGCCATTATCTTCCTCTTGTGCTTCCTCTTTTTTTGTTGTCTGATTCACATGACAAAGTAGAATGTATTACACACTACAATCTATTGTTGTTGAATTGAGCTCATGATCCCGCAGTCTGCACTGACCAATGAGGAGGAAGTCATGAATCTAGACAGAAACCTGTAAAAAGAGAAGTGGAAAGGCTACATTATTTGCGCATGACAGTGTGGGTTGTTGTATGGCTAAAGGTACCCTGGAAAATGGTCATGAAAGTAAGGGACTGAAAAAAAGTACTCAGGAACAAGAAAGCAAAAGGTGAAAAAAAAATGTGTAAAAGAGAACAGACCCACTGTGTTGAAATAGTTTGTTATGTAAAGAGTCCCATACGGATTAGTGAATTTGGTTTGTGAAGAAAATGCTCTTTGAGCAATGTAGAAAATAAATATCTCATCTGGGAAGGTACCTGTATGGTGTGTTATGATTGATGGAGGACTTTCCACTTTCCATTATTCATTGTTCTCCAGTTTTAACCACCAACATTTCCATATTCCAGTGTCGGTACATCTGTAATGATGGCCAGTAGAGCATTAACTATGAATACAACCCTTCCTAAACTATAGCTATGGAGGGTTCCTCTGTTTCAACAATGCTCTGGTGTTGTGTGTGGTGAGTGTCGTGCGTTGCTCAGAAACAGCATTTAATGGAGACCACCACACTTGTCCAGAATTACAACATTTTCGAAAATAAAAAAGGAAATGTATTACTGATAATAATAATAATGTTTGTGCACAAAGAAAATTAAACTCAACTCAACAGCATGAAAATGGGCCTTTAACTCACCTAATCAAAGGTCAAGTGCACAACTGACACCACCAGGGCAGAGACTTTTTTAGCACACAGGTCAGCGCCCTCCACCTTCTGTCACCGGCTGATTGACGTTTGCATTTCTGTTCTCAAGCTGGGGAAGGCCAGCTGGCGGCCCTCCATTCAGGCTTTTCTTTTTTTTTTTTTCAAGGAATTTTCCATGTTCCGTCTGGCTGGAATGAGGAATTTGATGGAAGGGAATTCGCTTTGTGGTGAAGCAGAACATGAAGTAAAAAAGCCACAACGTTTGATGGCTGAAATGTGGATGCAGCATGTGTTGAAAGATTAGGTTTAACAAAAGTGGTGGCGATCGCTTCGCCTTACTTGAAAGCAAATACGTTTATCCCTTTAATGCACACACTGCAGGTAATGGAAAAATCTTATTGCAATTGCCACTATGTTTTGTTCCACCTCTAAACCAAAATATGAACAAAGCAAATAATTAGACAGCAATAGAGGACTAGAAACAATTACCGATGTTAATTAAAAACATTTTATTTTTTAATCAAAATATGCAACTCTGTTGCTGATGTTCCATTCTTTTGCCACACAAATAATTGTGGTTGTGTTTTGATCATTTACAGACATCCACGCAAACATACGCTTATTCACACACACTCACACACAAATAGGCTGACTGACTACTTCATGTTTATTACATGATTGAAATAAAGCGTCTAATCCAGCAGCAGCTTGGTCAGACATCGCCCCCAACTGCAACATGTGTTTATTATAGTGACCATTCCTTACAGCACGGTATAATGACTCCATTCAAAAGACGATTGTTTTAGAGTCTTCATTCTTCTTCGGAAATGTTTAATAGTATTGCAATGAGAAATGCATTTATATGTGTATGTATGTATAACCCTGTGGTCTCATAAACAGAATTCTGTAACATGAACAGAAACTGAAACACCTAGAAGCAGAAATATTTGAACACCGGTGTTGTTGAGAAAGTCTTTTATGCAATGTGACACAGTTCTCTTGTTGTTGTTTGGTTTCCATGGGAACAGTTAAAAAGACTTCAAAAAGGTCAAAATTTCAACATTTAAAACCAAAACTCTTTTTCTCAATTCAAAGAGTCCTCTTTGCTCCGACGGACAGCCAACCCCCGCCCGAACAAAGCCCTTCTGCTTAAAAACCACAAGAGCAGAGAAGAGAAGAGCAGAAAAAAGTCAAAATCAACTTTCATTATTTTTCTCCTCCCTCGTTATCCTCCTCCAGGCGTCTGCACCCGCTGACCCCCCCCCTCTCCCTCCCCTCTGGAGTTAATTCTCCACAGGCGTCGGCTCCGGCTCCGATAACGCCGCCCCGGCCTCCAGCGGCTCGGCGGCCTCCGCCGTGTGTCCCGTTGCAGGCGGCGGCTGGCTGAGGATGACCTGCACCACATAGTCCCTGGAGATGTTGAGTTGGTCCAGGCGCAGCCTGTCGGTCAGCGGCCGGCCGGAGAAGAACCAGCGCTGGGTGGCGGCGGGCACGCCTTCCTGGGCGTGCAGGCGGCGCTTCATCATGCCCACCGTGTCGGCGGAGCGCACCGCCAGCCGGAGGTCGCGGCCCGTGGAGAGGCGCAGCCGGAGCTGGCACTCCCCCCCCGAGGCGGGGTCGCCGGCGGAGTCCGGGTCTGAGCCGTCGGGCTCGTCGGAGCGCTCTTCGATCATGTTGACGGGGGGAGAGAGGCAGTAGACCGGCAGCTGGTATCGATTCCCCAGTTCGTCGTAGCATTCGGTCAGAGCTCCTGGGGGAGCGGAAAAGTGGGTCAACACTTCATGCAAACGTTTATTTGAACACTTGGGACCATCATTCCCTTAGGTTACAATAACATAACCAGCAGCTTCACAACGTACTGTAACCATCACAGCATTATCAACCGTGTGCGTACCCACGTACATTTAGTACACTAGGTTAATGTTTAACAACACTGAGAAATGAGTAACCCAAGTGAACATTTCACCCAAACTTTCCCTTAATTATGTTCCTTTCAAATGGAGCGTCTGGATATGAAGTGCACGAGCTCCACTTCTTTTTGGCACATTCGTGTTGCATCTAAATAGAAGTTTACTTTTGAATATTTTCATTGAGGCACTCTTAATCAGAAAGTCAGTCACTTCTTTTTCCGTTCAACAAAGCCAAAGCCTGAACTCATTTTGCTGTAATTTTGTTGGATTCAGTAGAAAAACAAAAGAAGGAGAAAAGGTTTGTTGTGTGTCTTTGAAATATATCCCGTGACTTTTGATCTACTGTGATTCAGACACGGAGTAAAGAGCTGGATGAGAAGGAGGGAAATAAAACGTTTTGTAGAGGTCAAAGAATTCCACCAACAGTAAATGTAATACCGTGGCGTTTGCAGGGGGACCCCCGCTCCTCCCCGCTCCCCCCCCTCCAAGGATCCTCCAGGGGATTTTGGAGTGGTCCCACTACATTGTAATCTGTCACTACTTTACACACATCAAAACAATACAAGTAGTTTCATTGTGGTAATGTATGTCTTGATCACACGGTTTGATAGCCTTTGTTTTTTTTTACCCAAAAGAGTAATATATATCCCAAAAGATTGTAATATTATTGCCTTTCCGACGAATTATACCCAAATAAGTAAAACAAGGATGATAATTCTGCTGTAAAATGAATAGTATAGAATACTATGAATAGTTTGTAGCTCTGCTGCATTGTTTTAGGACTTTGTGAGAGAGAAGCGGTGAGTTGTGTGGTCAGCATGGCTGCGATGAGTCAGCGGAGGCCTGCAGCACGTTGCTTTCTGCTCGCCGTGGTCGGCAAAGCGAATGTGAGGCAACGACAGCGTCACTCCCATTGTTTCCAAAACTGAAATGTGTGGAGGTGTGGATAGAAAGTGTGCAGCGCCCTGTTACGATAGCAGCACTCGCCACAAAAGCCTCGGCGGAAAACAAAATACTGAAGTTCTTTTTTTCACCAAACAACCAGGGGAAGTAATTTGTTCAACCACCAGCATTTCATCTTTAGCCCACGCCATCACACACCCATGTGATGCTCACCAAAACAACGTCACTACAGTCCTCTCATAACTCATTTTGGACCTTAAATGTCAGATGCCAAAGTAAAGGGATTTTATTAATTTAAATTAAAACTACTGCGGTCATTTTAACAATCTACACAACTCGCGTTTCCAAGAGTTTGTGGAGTTTCTTTCCCAAGTTACGTCAAAGTAAATGAAGATTCTAGCCTCATTCAGACGCTCAAAAGGTCGCCCTGGATCCGGTTATTTACAGGGGTCTTGGTCCAGAGTAAAGAAATCTGTGTCTGATCACGGAGTGGTTTTATTTAATGTGGTTTTCATCCATCCTCTAACAGACCTCTCTTTCCCCACAGGGATTATTTAATCATCGTTTTACTTGACTGTCTTTTGCCCCCTTAAAATACCAAAGGTCAAATAGATTCTCCCCCCAGACCTGGATAACTGATAACTAAAGAGCGGTTATTGGAGAAATAAAATGTGTGTGGGGGGGATTTTACATGTGTTTTATGAGATTTGGATGCAAATTCAATGAAGACGAGAAAAAATGGTGTGTGCGGCATTTTGAAAACGTACAAATAGAGTTGAGGACATCAGGTAATAAATGATCCAGACCGCATCTTACACGTCAGCAGAGATATTCCTAACTATTTTGGGCAATTTTAAATCTGTATTGCTTTTTTATCAGAAACCCATAAAAGCGTTGATACAGTTGGGGCTATTACTTGATAATCTATAGCTTATTAGCAATCAGAGGTTTTCCACCTTCTCTTGATGTCATCATTCCAAAACACAGATGTTTCACAGATTGGCGAGTGCTGGGACGCTGCTCTGTTTCCTGCCCTGTCGCTCAGCTTGTATATCAGTCCCTTCTTAAAACAGATTAGCGCCACCTGCTGGCACACCAATTAATCAACTAATGCATCCTTAACGAGTGAAAAGGGTCCATTGTGAATGCTTTAATAAGCATTCAAGTCTATACTCTGTATTTAGTAGAGTAATGGAGGTAATTCAAATGTCCTAAAAGAGTTTTCACAGATTCTAAAGGCCTAATATGTCCTGATGACTTTGGTTTCCATCTTGTTCCACCTTGACACCACATTTTACTTTCCAGGAAAATTTCTCAATTATTGAATGGACTGCAACAAAATTCTGTAACATTTCATAATTCACGTTGTCTCAGGATATGTAAAATCTTTGGCAAAACCCGGACTTTCCTTCTGGCTTCATCACGAAATAATTATGATGTTTGTCCAATTCCCCTAAAATATACCTGCTACACTAATATCCTTCACAGCTGTACTTTGTAATTACAATCTTGTACGACAACATTATCTCTTAGAAATAGAAAAGGCTTTGAGTGATTCAAAGCTGGCAGCTCTTCGCTCTGCATTGGAGAAATGGTGACATCAGGCCTGGGGAATCCACAGCTGCAGCACATCAGGATCTGATCTGACCTGGCCGAACTATGAAAAAGGAGGGAGAGTCTGTCTGTTGGAAACTGTGACACCCGGACCGTCCTCGGGCAAAGCTGACCTTGAGAGTTAGTGTAAGTGTTGGCCTACTGATGGAATAAATCTGTCTGGCTGTGTTTTCTGCAGAGGAGTTTGACAAGCCGCTACAAAATAAACTGCCTTTGATTTTTTCAAAAGGGGCATTATTTGCATAGATGGTGAGAGGGCACATATCTTTGCAAACTAAATCATGTAATAACTTAGATCTATGTTTCGGAATTGACGCAGCATCAGAATAAAACAATATTGTAAGACAATTTTCTTTTATCCCTTCATGTTGATGATTGACATGTGCTTTTGCTGTCTGGAGGCACAGAGGATGCCACTACAGAGACTAAATGCATCCCAACAGAAGCGTAACAAGAGGAAAGGCAACCATTCCTTTTTCTGTTGGAGGTAATATGATTATTAAATGAATTATGAATCAAAAGAGTAACACACATCCACAAATAGAAAACCTGCACAAGAGACTAATGCTGCTTTCATACCAAAAGCGAAGCGTGAGTAGATTCCATGAAAATTTAATGCACAGCGAATGGTTGCAAACAACGCAAATGTTGAAAGGGCGGCGCGAATGACACGGAGCAAAACTTTAGAGAAAACTTGTCCCGACAATGTCTTGCGAAAGACAATCAGTGTGGAGATACTCCGCTCGTCATCGACGCCGTTGTTACCTACTGGTTTTTGAACCTACTGGTTTGCCTCCACTCACTTAACAGCAGCAGCTGTTTTCTGCCTCGGTCATATTGCTGCACATATCCACTGCATCTAGGGCTGGGAGGTATACCGGATTAAACGGTATACCGGTAAAAGATTTCTTCACGTTGTTATTCCGGCAGGCGGCACAATTACCAAGTACCAAGGACACGCCTCTTTAAATGAATTATGTGTGAATGCTTGTTGTTGCTTGGAATCAGGTTCATATTCAACGCTCACATCCTCCTAACGTAAAAGAACAGTCATGGGCGGCAAAGTTAACTTCCTGTTTTTAAAACTGTAACTGGGATGACACATCAAACTACAGAAGCATGCATAAAATAGATCCAGGAGTAGCTTTCTTACAACAAACAGCCTGTCAGTTCAAATCAAACTTAAAGCGGTGTGTGTTGTGGACGTAGATGGATGATGCTATTCAAGCTGGATAAACATGGCCGCTGTTCTGAAACTATTCACCAAACCAAGTGATAAAATCAGTTGGAGGCCAGAGTTGAACTTCTTAACGGAATAATCGTCCACTGCAAAGTCCTGCATCGAGTTCCTCTCGCAGTGTTTCACGAAGAGTAGAACCGACACGGCAAGGCATCTGCTACAACTACCGCTGTGGAAATGTGTGTTACCGTGCGGCAGTGTGATGCTGGCCCCGTCGAGGATGGCCTGAGCCAGCAGGTGGTCGTTGCCCTCAAAGGCGCTGGTCGCGGCCCGCAGCGCATCCCAGATCTCCTTCCGGCCCTCGAATGCTGGCGCCGTATCCCAGAACTCATCTCTCTTGCTGCGCAGCTGGCCTTCAGTCATCGGGTAGTCACTTTTCCATTTAGGCCGTTCTCTCTTCAGGGGCTGGTTACGCCCGAGAGTCACTGGGAGCGGGGGGGGGGGGGGGGGGAGAGATGGAGAGAAAGGAAATACAGGGTAGGAGACAGGATGGCGGGGGGGAGGGATAAGGAGACAAAGACACACCGAGTATGAACGTGAGGTTGGGGTAATTAGAAAGATGGGAGGAAAGAGAAAAAGGGGGATGGAGAGGAGGATGAAGGAAAAGCAGATGTAGGAAGAGAAAGTGGAAAGAGGTGGAGTGGAAAATGAAAGTCAGAGAGGGAGAGGAGGGGGAATGGGGTGATACACAAGAGGATGAAAATTATCAATTGAGATGAAGAGTTAAGTATAAAGCAGCAACAAGAAGAGTGAAACAAAGCATCAGTTTCTGACCGTTTCAGACCGCTCACAACTTAACTGATGAAGATGACAGATTAAACGTGAGCCTACACCATGATGTGATATGTACACGCAGCTCCCAATTAGATGGAGCACAACCAGAGCTAGACGTGTTATGTTACTCAACTCAGTTACCTGGTTGAGGTTAAAGCATCTAACAGAGCCCCATCTGCAGCAGAATGGCGGATGAATAACACCATCTGGATCAACAACCAAGGGGACAACAGGTACAGGACAGTGTGTGTGTGTGTGTGTGTGTGTGTGCAACACAGAGACAGAAGAGAAGATGACGGATGAAGGTGTTGAGTTACACCTGCTGCCTGTACACATGTTCTCTGATGGTCACATGGCACAGTCCGATTTCACCAACCTTCAACTGAAAAATACAACGCTTACATGCATCTATAGTGATGTGAGGGGGGGGGGGGCAGAATGTGTATTGTGTAAACGAGGATTTTACACCGAAACACCACAGCGCCTTTAAATTGAGCTAGTTATGAAGCCAGCTTTGGTGAAAACAGATAAGTTGACATGTGGCCGGGTGCTACTGCCTCGCCTCTGTCCTCGTCAAGCAGGGTGTCGAGTGACAGTCTGCATCTTGTTTTAACCCTGCACAGCTTCTTGTTACTTCGAGCACTCCTTCACAGCTAAAGGGCTCTCTGAAAGCGCTTCACGTGACCTGCCGAGGAAGAGCAAGACAGAGGAAGTCCAAGACATAAGCGTACGGACGGATGCAGTGTCAAGAAAGAAGAAATTAGAGGTGACCAGACTGCAGCTCCCTCCCTCCAGATCTGTGACAGAAGTGGCAACTCTTTTTT
Organism: Pungitius pungitius; assembly: GCF_949316345.1. Classification (NCBI taxonomy): domain Eukaryota; kingdom Metazoa; phylum Chordata; class Actinopteri; order Perciformes; family Gasterosteidae; genus Pungitius; species Pungitius pungitius. The sequence continues at coordinate 9,788,268 of NC_084915.1, read as the reverse complement.
TAGAATACTACAGTACAACGTTGCACACACAGCTGTTGCTTGATAGAAATTGAGATTGACATCGTATTATTGTTTTGGGGGATTTTGCAAAATGCAAGATAACCTAGAGTATTGCACGCCCTGCTGTTTTCTGCTCCATTAATACAAAATACGTCTCATTCTGCTCGGGTTAGTGCTCTCAAGGCCTCGCTCACCAAATAACCAAAGTAAAGTAGTACACACTTCCTACTAAACACAAGGCTGAAGCCCTCTTTAAGTTTTGAAACCTCGTCATTTCCTTTCTCCTTTCTCGCCGACACTTTGTGGCACTGAGCACGCAATGGGGTTAAAACCAAAAAAAAAAAAAAAAAAAAAACGCGCAACATGTTTCGCGAGCGCTGCGTAGATTCAGATAACAGATTAAAATCAGACAGCATCGCTCCCGCGCGAGCCCCCCGGCGCCCGTGACCCACATCTGGTATGCACAAAAGCTAGCGAGCTAACGGGGCTACGTTTTAGCCGGCTAGCTCAGTCAAAAGCCAAAGAACAAAAGGGAGGAAAGCGCCGCACAGTAAACACCCCCCTCACCGCCCCCCCCCCTCCTCCACCTCCACCACTTTAGAAAAGTAGCGGCGAGGCGTCGTCTCTTTCTGAAAGGCCCGCTGCGTGGAGGGCGACAGCGGGGAGGGGAGGGGAGGGGAGGGGAGGGGAGCCGTGCCCGTCCTCGGCTCGGGTGCAGAGGGAAGGGAAGGAGACCTCGAGCCAGGACAGCGTGTAAAAGAAAAAAAACCGCCCCCCTTTAACAAATGTATGTATTTATATTTAAAAAAGAAGCGGAGCTGGCGCGCAGTAAACTGCGCAGAGATGTCCTCTTACCTCCGGTGCCGTCCGAGTTCTCGTTCAAGCTGCCCGAGGAGTCGTGGTGGCTCCCCACACAGCCACCCATGGATGTTTCGGCAGAGCAGCCCGGGCTAGGTGGCTCACCCCCCGGCCCACAGTTAGAGCTACATCCACTAGCCCCTCTTCCCCCCCCACCCCGCCCCCTCCTCCCCTTCTTTACTTCCTTCCTCCCCTCCCGTCCTTCCCTTTTTTTTCTACTTCCCTCCTCCTCTCAGCGCTGGCGGGGCTCAGCGGGCCCCCTCGTCTTCATCTGTGGGGAAGGCGGAGAGATGAAGACCCGCAGAGAGGCTCACATCGCTACAAGGTGACCGAGAGCGGAGGAAGGAAGGAGAGGAGGGGGAGAAAGGAGAGAGAACACAGGAGAAGTGAACTGTAACATAAGAAGGATGCAGCCTCCTCTGACTCCGTTGATGATTATGTTCTTTGACACATGTGCATAGCCCGTATGTTTGTTTGTGATTTTTGACTGTGTGTGTGCGTGTGTGTGTGTGTGCGTGTGTGTGTGTGTTTGTGTGCGCGCAGAGAGGCTTTTTTCTGTCCTAAAGAAGTCACAGCAAATCACTTAACCTTGTTAGTGGGTGCCGAGGAGGACTCCTGCTGTGAGCCTACTGTTGGCCTTTAATTTCATGTTAAACAGAAGGCGGAATCATCTATTCTATTCTATTCTACAAACACACACACACACACACACACACACACACACGATACAGAGAAGTGTAGTTATTGTGTTACTCATTTTTTTTCATAGAAGTTTGTCTTGATGTAATTGTATTGTTCCATTAGTAGCACTTAGGTTGTAACACATTAGTTGATGAGATTTCCCAACAATATACCTTCTATTGTGTTATATTCTATCACATGTGAACTGAATCAAGACACATAAAAAATAGGTTTTCAATACAAAAGTGAACTTGATTTTCATTCTGTTCCCCATTATTAATGTTGCCTTGTAATCTTCTCTTCTCTGTCAGTGCATTTTCTCCTCACTCTATTTCTGCATCTAAATGCTGTAACGTTACACTAGGTGGACACTGTCCAGCACTCTATCTTTAGGACTGTCCTAAAGATACTTGAGTGTAATTTGACACACTACGGTGTTCATGTAGACGCACACACACACACACACACACACTCACTCAGCAATGCGATAGCGGGGATACTTTTTCAACAAAGCTGTGTGGAATTACAATTATTCCCCATTGCGTGTTACTGAAAAAAGACATTTACGCTTCAGGGAGCAAACTCGTGAGCCCTTTCCGCCTTGTCACATGACGTAATATATTGTAACAAGTTACTCAGAACACACTTCATGTCATGTCGCTGCATACTTTGTGATCAAGGTCACAGCAGGGGACTCAGCACATTGGTTTTTATTATCTTCTCTACTTCGTGTCCCATTGATGACGCAAGTAATTGAACATTGCTTTTTATAGCACGATGGGTTTCTTTCAGGAGGTGCTTCAGGCTTTTGCCTGAAGGGAGTGATTGAAATGTTGGGAATGCTGCTCTTTTTGGGACCAAGGAGGGGATTTTAATAGAGATTACTGAGGCTTTATGGAATCTCAAACCACAGTGTTATCGACACATCATGAAAAGGTGACACGGAATCTTTAAACCCGTAAAAAAGGTATGTTTGTGTGGTTGCACTTAAAGTCGTTTGTGTGTTCACTATAGCATTGTTAGAAGCACCAGTTGGCTGTGAGATGCCACCACACTGTTCACTGCAAAAATAGGTTTGTGGACCAAACAGACATGCAAAGTGAGACAAGTTTATTTCTGAGATTCACAGTGGCCTCTAGTGACTTTGTTTTATCCCACTGTCAAATTCATTGACAAGCACCTAAAAAAAAATGTGATCAAGATGTATAGCTAGCAGAAAAACTCATGAAGTTTAATGGCAGTCATAAAATACTTACAGCCCACAGTAGACAGTTTGTCATATAACTATGTTTGAAAAGTACATTTGTGTTACTTTTCATCAATTAAAAGTGTTTGTGTTTCAACTAACTTTTAAGGTGTGATCAGTCATTCCTGGATTGCCTGATAATTGCAGAGGTTCACAAGAATATAACATTGTCCTGACTGTACCAGTAGAGAGAGCCAGAGAGTCTGCACTGCAGACAGAGGCTTAAGATACCTGCTGTTTGTGTGTATTTGTGAGTGCAGGGGGTGTCCTTATGAATCTTAGGACTATAACTCTGTTAACACAGTCACCTTTTGGGGACTCGTCTTTCTCATAGGGACAAAATGCTCATAATGTTTAAGGTGAGGGTACGGGTCAGGCTATCAGCCGGTTATGATTAGGTTACGTCTCCAGGAGATAAATGTAAGCCAATGTAATATCCCCAAAAGGCATGAAATCACAACTGTGTGTGTGTGTGTGTGAGAGAGAGAGAGAAGGAGAGAGAGAGTGATGGAGGCTAAAGTTCAGAAACATCCATCCATGCCCGTAGTGGTTTTATCCCAATTATCTACCGTATCATTTCCGTGGCATACAGTTGGGACCACTTTTATGCACTGATGCAAAAAAAACAATCAAAATGTGATGCATGTAATGAAAAAACACACAGGTTCAGACACTGACCAGCACCTGAATTCATTTCTCTTTAATCTCTGTCGCTGTTGTTGTTTCTTTCTCTTTCTACCCCATTTGTTCCCCGAGGCTCTCCTCTTTCCTTAGCTGTCATCTGGCCAACAGAGCAGCTGACACAGAGGTCAATAGGTGTGTCATTGATTCATTCTTAACTGCTCAAATCCATTGATTTACAACTAACCGTTAAGCACAACCCGTTCAAACCAGATCTATACAAGCGGCGAGTGTATTTGATGATGACTAGAAAGGCCGGGCCATTTGGAGCTTTTAAAATCATTCACATCCATCTGTGTGTGTGTGTGTGTGTGTGTGTGTGTGTGTGACGGTTGGCAGCCGACGCACACCTGATTGTCTTGTCATTGATGTGAAATAACACGGTTTGTCAGAATAAACTGCAAGACATTCAGAGATGGAGACTGTAGAGGACAAGAGAACACAAATATACTTGAAAAATCTGTCTTGCACATGGATTGAAAATTGCATTTGCAATCTCAGGATATGCTCTAAGATTCCTTTAAGCGTGTTTTTGTAAATCGTACATAGTTTTATTTCACACACAGCCTACTGTGGTGCAGGTAATGGAGGAAACTGAAACTGAAGGCTACAGAAAAGACCAATATCAAAAGATTTACCCTCCGTGGAGTAATGGTTGGAGTGTGACGTAGCTCAGCACAACATGCTCTTTAACTCAAATGGCCTTAGATGGCAGGCGATGATGTTGGTGTAGGGAGACGAAAAAACAAACAGCGCAGAGTGATCTCAACTCACCTCCTGTGTCGACAGGACCATTCCTGACCGCAGCATCTGTGCAGAGGTTCATTAAGTCGGCTCTTTTATTTTCTGGCACATACGGCTTTGTGGGAAAATATCAATACAAACTGCAGGGACTTGACAAGAACACAGAAGGCAGCATCATTAGAAAATAAAAAGATGAGGCTAAGGGGATGCTAATAACGGTTATAGTATTAGTCTCCAGGAAATGAAGGAAAGTCAATTTGATGTCCCCAAAAATCACTAAACACAACTGTGTGTGTGTGTGTGAGTCAGAGATGACAGAGTAAATGATGGAGGTCAAAGGTCAGAAACATCCATGCTTTAAAGATTACATGTAATTATAGGCCCTTATTTGTGTTCGAACAGCTCATTAGTTGTTTTTTTTATCACTAGTTTCCAAATTGCTTGGAACGTGCAGCACCTGTCATGGTGCACTGTGAGTACATTAAGGCCTGAGACCCCATCAGCCCTTTATAGAATCACAATCAGCTTCATTGGCTCACGCATACACAACATTTTACTCCATTTTTTTTTTGCTTTCCACGAAATGTAATTTATTATTAATATAGTATATTAATGAAAAAACGCTCAGGAAATATCTGTGACAGTTTTAGCTCAGCAGTTCGTCTCCTCTGCAGGCAAAAAAAAATCACGCCCAAACAACAACTTTTCAGACAGTGACCAGCAGCTGAATTCATTTCTTCGTTGTCAGGTATTTCCCTCTGATCTCTGTCGCTGTTTTGTCTTTCACTGTCTACGCCGTGTCTTCTCCGAGGCTCTCTTCATCATCTATCTCTCATCTAGCCCGCAGATCAGCTCACACAGAGGTTAATAGGTGGGTCTTTGATTTATTCTTAACTGCCAAGGCTCTTGCTCTGGCCCAAAGTCTCCAGCCTTACATCTGCCCTTTTATCTATTTGAGGCTGACATCCCAATTGTCTGGCCATTTGAAGATGTTCAACCGCTCCATCTGTGTTGAAGATTGTGCGGTTATGGATCAATTGATTTACTACTATCTGTCAAGCACAAGCCCCCCCAGACCAGACCTATATAACTGGAGACTATATTTGATGATGATTAAAGAAACCGGGCCATTTAGAGCTTTTAAAATCATTCACATCCATCTGTGTGTGTGTGTGTGTGTGTGTGTGTGTGTGTGTGTGTGAAGGAGGCTAGCTCCCGACACACACTTGATTATCCGGTCATTGATTTAGTATCACAAGCTTTGTCAGAACCAACTGCAAAGAATCACAGAGGCATTTTACATCTGCATCTGTATCGCTATGCTCTACAACTTTACAATCCGTGAGCCTCTTTATGCACATTTCTGGTGTTGTTTTACACATTGTGCAGTTGTTTGTTAGTAGTTGTTGTTTTGGTGGAAATCTAGATGGAAATTGAAACAAAGGAGTATTAAAGAAAAGGCCAATATCAAGAGCGTTCCCAGCAGGATAGTAGCAGCGCTCAGCACAACATGCTCTTTGACTCAAATGGCATTAGATGGCAGGAGAGGATGTTGGTAAAGAGGGACGAGAAACAAACAGCGGAGAGTGATCGCAACTCACCTCTGGGGTATCACTATGTAATGCTGGGACTTTAAGAAGAGTTCAATGTTCATTTCCCGATGAGGATCAAAGATTTGTAAAAAGACATGTGACAGAGATGTGAGAGCATCATGTTAAACTGGTGGTTTGCTGCAAACTCTGCAAAACAAAGTGCAACAGTGTGTTTGACTGAAACGACCATCTAACAAGGTCCTCTTCAGCTGCAGAGACATCAGACATTATAAACTCACAAGGTGGAAAGGACACAAGCCAAACTCTTCTTGAGGCGTACATGCTTATGAATGTCTGCAGCAATAAATTGTGATTTGACATGTCAATGACCTTTGCATCCAACCAGCTCAAGACTGCACTGGCTCTTAAACAGGAATGTCAAAGTCCTTGAGCCCAGACTTAATAATCAAAAGACCGACTATTCACCGACATGACAAGCTGTTTGCATGTTTGCAAGTTTCTGCGTTTAAACAGAAGACTTCTTATTTTTAATGTTGCAAATCAACATTTCTTTGTGATAATGGATGCCTTATTAGACTCTTAGTTTATGCGTTATCAGTGTGAAGATCAACAAGGACATAGCCCTTATTCATGGGACTATAACAGACGTCCTCAGTACCTCAGTACCTATACATCAACACAACCCTAATTAAACAATAAATACTGCAGCTTTAATGTGTTTGACTCTGCCATGGGGGGTGGGGAGGGGGAAATACCAAACCTGATCTGGCCTCAAATATATTCCATGCTCAGTATGCAATTTTAACAAAATGGACATTCATATAGATAAGTTTATGGCTACGAGATGGATTCTTTTTTGAATAAAATGATAATGAATGATAAAGACCAGAAGCTACACCATGAAATGTGAGTGCTGTTAGTGGGCACATGTAATCATGAATAGGCTAGTCAAGGACACTCACTTTGTGTGGTTGCTGAACCTTTAAAACCATTTAAATATTCCTTCCTTGGGTATACAACATCACAACGTCTCTTCTAGCACCTCAACAGGTGTCCTGTCCTTAGTCAACAATGCTATTTGTTTGTGGTAAAATCATGCAGGCTTTGGCAGAGCTTAAAACACAATTAGCAACAGTAGACTCTGAAATGAATCAGCAGAGTCTACTGCTTCACGAGGGAAGGACTAAATTGGTATTTTACCAACTAGTCGCAAGTGCAAAAAAACCTAAAAATACACGTTTGGGATATTTTTAATAGCTCTTAGTGGCTATGGCTGCAGTACATCCCCCCAAGGGGTACGTTTTGCATTATTCCTCTCCCCAGGCATGTTTGCATTGCCTGCTTGTCACGGCTGGATTTGGACTCAAAGGGAACAGAAATGTGATCAGAAAGTGAGTGTGAGACACCTTCATGTCTTGTTGGATCGTTTGGTCGCAATGAGGGTTAAATTAGATTGTTTTGTGTCACAGTTGTCGGCTAATGCCTCCTGTCATTATTCGATAATAACATTCACGATAGAACGTCAGGAGTAACGACAGCCTCAGTTAGCCCGTGTGAAATAAACAGGCTTTGACTCTCGCTCGCTCTTTGTCGGTGTGGCGCTCCGTCTGCCAGGCTAAGAAGGTGTCTTAGTGATGCTCTAACTCAAATCAAATTAGATATAATCAGGACTGATGTAATGTAATTCAATGCTGTTAACATGCAGTAATTGGATTTCTTAGATTGCGTCAAGAAACTGCAGAGTTGTAAACACCAGAAGCCCTTTTGTTATGTTATGTTACGATTGTACAATAGAAGCAGGATAATGTACAAAAACATGAGTGAAAAGGTTCAATACCTAACATTTCCTATATTAATAGTCACAAACATCTTTTAGCTGTGCTAAGATATAGAAGAGTAATGTCTCCCTCAGCAGGTAATGAAATACATCTCCCCAGCCATGCAAACATTACCGTTTATGTGCAACTCGTGGAATGGCACTGAAGACAAACTGGCAGTGGCATCGAATGTTTGCTTTTTGATATGCATTCAAACACTGACTGAATGTATGTTGAATGTCAGGTCTCTGGATGGTGTGGACAATCAGGACAGCAGGACAATCAGGAATATTTCACTTACTGTGCTGCCCTGGAACTATACCATGGACACAGAAACCCACACATGCACATATTGGTTACAGGAGTTACACAGACCCCTTGGGGCTACAAATATGCACTCACACGGTTATACACACATATGAATATGCAAAAACACACATGGTTGCAGACAGGCAGCCTGTTGCCAAGGTTACCCAGTTGACCTGTGTGACTCCACAAGTGTTCAGTCACTAAGAAGCGAACCTGTTGAAAGGAGCGGAAACACTCTCGTTTCAACTACAGCTGTCCTGGAAACATTTGCATAATACACACAGGATACATTGTTTGGATGGCATCACACAGGTTACTTTTTCATTAATTAACGTTAAATGCAGAGATTACGAGGCACAGAGGAAAACTGGTTTATTGGCAGGGACACAGCTATGGAGACAGTGGGGAGTGGAAGGGAAATCCAGGCAGGGAGCAGCAAACAGACTGGGGAACCGGGGGGGGGGGGGGGGGGGGATAACTGACAGTACACGAAAAGCAGGCAGACAATCAATGAACTTCTATTGGCAAAAAAACACTCTTCAATGAGCAGCCAAGCACAGTCACTACCTGGTAGGTTGGACAGCGGTCTGGAGACGAGTGGATGAAGAACCGGGCCAGATATACTGCAGGGTGATTTGTTGATTGAAGGCAGCTTGTTTAACTGAGCAGGTGAGGTGACTTCTCATCAAGTTGTCCGACCAGAACCACAGCCCTACCACACCATACCGGCATGGCCTCGCCATGACAGTTATTCTTTTGTAGAAAGTTAATAAAAAAGTTCATTAACATTTTTTCAGGCCTTTGTTTTCATGTTGTTGCCCCCACTAGGACAACATGGAAGAAAATTGTCATCTTAAACTCACTTTTTTCTGGTTAATGTTCTGGCTAAGCTACCAAAATAACTCTTGCCTTGAACATGTATCAAAAATCCTAAATGATTTGTAGAGGCCACCTAAAGTCACACTTTACACATATTTTTTGTTTTGTTTTTTAAATGTAAATTCACGTAATATGATATATAACTAAAAGAAAGTCTCCTCAATAAGTTAGATTGGCTTACTGGTAAACTTTGTGGTTGCCTCAGCAACATATGGATCTCTCAAGTTTTGCGGGCTGGATCAGCCCCAACTGGTTTGCTCCACATCAACGAGAGAGAGAGAGAGAGAGAGAGAGATGGTATGATCATTCAGGATTGAGGGAAATGGAAAAGAACACTGTTTACACTTGGGCAATAAGACATGCGTTGGGAAAATATACAGACAAATCATCCTGGACCTTTGTTTATCCCAGAACACTATGTGTAAATTGTGTAAATTCAAAAGATCACAAACTCTCTCTTTGCCAGCGGTTTCATATGAAAGGATCTGCAGATCTGTCTGTTGGACCACAAACTGTTTATTTTGTGATCAGCATACCAGCTATAATACTCGTTCTCTCACAATCTGGAGAAGCAACAAACTTGCAGCCAAGGCATAGTGTGCGAGTATAGGTGTCCCTGACATGCTCCACTGTGTGCCATGTTTATCATCATATCCGGTCTATCCTAACACTGAAAGATGAGAAGCTACAGCCCCAAGCCCAGGAGACATTTCTTAATACAGAATAGAAACTTGAAGCAGGGTGGATCGGCTAATCTGGCGCTTTCAAATGAATAACAAAGCTTTAATTGTAAAATAAAGTACTAATTGCTCCTCCACCATACACACAAAAAACCCTTCTTAAATGATTAGGTCTGTGATACAAAACCAGCTCAAGGGAATAAATAACAGGTCAGTACGTTACCGCAGAATGGTGTTTGAGCAAGATAAGAGCGGCCTTAATATAGACCAAAGCTAGAGTATCAGAATTGATATAGTGTAGTGTTGAGTGGTTGGATACCATGTCTGAACAGCACACACGCTGACTTACAGGCAATACATACAGAAATACAAACTGGCTCAACATACTGCATGCTCCGTCCACTACTTTGCCATTAAGTTCTGCCAACCCCAAGGTCCTCTTTGCCACAATGAATAAACTTCTCAAGCCCATGGACGATATCTCCCACTCCACAGCTGAGATATGTAACTCCTTCCTGTCACCCAACAAGGAAAACATTGAAACCACCTTCAACCAACTGGCCGACTTGTCCCCCGCAATCCTGCGTCTACAAATCCCCCATTAACGACCCGGTCCATCTCCCAATTGTACCCAGTCTCCCCCACAGTTCTCAATAAATTATTGTCTGTGTTGAATACCCAGACTTGCAACCTTGATCCCATCCCTTCCATTTTAGTCCATGCTTGTTTCTTCTGTTGCTCCTCCTCTCTGTCACCAACTCTCCAGTCCAAGTCTGTCCTTCCCGCCCTTAAACTCATTTCAGTTACACCCATCCTCAGTTAGACCTTATCCTTGACCCCAACATCCCCTACAACTAACAACCTATCTCCAACCTCACCTTCCTGTCCAAAATACTGGAACGCCAACTCAAAACCCACGTGGACTACAAATCACTGCATCACCCATTTCAATTCAGATCTTATCACTGATTTTAACTTCTGGTTAAAAGATTACCCTTTCTGACTTTAACAGCTTGCTAGTAGCAATTGATTTATGTCTGACACAGCTTCAGTCTCTCAAGGTGTCCCCCAAGGTTCGGTACTTGGTCCCCTCCTCTTCATTCTTAAATGCTCCCGCTTGGTAACATCATACGCCACCATGGTGTCCTTCTGAGCTGCTATGCTGATGACACCCAGCTTAACATGTCTGCAAAACGCATCACTCCCACCACCCACTCCATTATCACAGAATTTCCCAAATCCTGGATGCAAGCCAACCTTCTCCCATTCAATTCAAATCACGGAAACATCCCCCGAAAATGTCTCCCTCTGCATCAATGGCACAACAGGTCCTACTTCCACAAATATACATAAATGGACTTCACATAATTTTTTATTAAATTGTCTACAAACACCATGTCAATGACGTCACAAACACTGCCTTCTTCCATCTTGACATTGCCCATCTCTGCCTCCCCCCTCCCCCCATCTGGTCGGGCGTAGATGGCCAATGTCTACACGTAAGGCTTAAGTCTAAGGAGGGAGAGAGCTTGTTAGCCGCTGAAACACACTCACCCACGCCATCTCTTCTACTGAACCACTGCAACAGCGTCCTGTATGGCACATCCACCAAAATCAGCATTGAACTATGCAATACATTCAAAGCTCAGCTGTCTGTCTACCCTCCCACTCCAGTCCCAGAGATCACGTCACGCAAGTCCTTTAAAACCTCAGTTGGCTACCTGAACAGCAAATAATATCTTTAAAAATGTTCCTCGTAACATCTCAACATGATCACTCCATGCCTTTCAAACCACCTAAAACGGCAGAATTGCAAGTATTCAATGTTCCTTTCCTCTTCACTTTCAAAATTGTACTGAACTTGTAATTGCTTTGAATGTATGGTTCTTTTGAGCTTTATACAAATGAAATGTTATTATTATTAAGTTCAAATCTGAGATGGTTGCCTTGTTGTGACTTTTTTTTAGTCACAACAAGGATACAACAGTGCTTTCAGTTATATTTTCCTTTCTGCATGTGTTTGACAGCAGTACGTCATATTTTCCACTTGGGCCCCCATCTACGGTCAGGATTTCTCTCTTGGAGCCTGACATCAGCAGCCACAGTATAACAAGGGAGGGATTATCATGTGTAGGCTGCTTCATGTTCAGTAAATAATTGAGAGTGACAAGTCTCTGAAAGAGTCTTTTAAAACAGCCAGAAAGATGAAAACAAACATCTGCGTTTCCCCAAAACTGGATATTCGGGCAGGGTAGGCTGTGCATGGACACTTTCCTTCTTTCCAATAACAAACTACCTCTCTGCAATTCATCCTGCTGCAGCAGGAGGCCCATTATGTGACATATTTTAAAATATCTGTTTTGTTGGTTTTCCGTTTACAAAACTCTGTAAATCTGTAGTGCATGTTACATTTTTGGTTTCACTTCTTGTCTTTATAATAATATTTTATATATTACCGGCCATTATAGCTGGACTGGTTGATATTATTTTCATTAATAATGCTTGCAATGCTGGCATTGCTAGCAACCCCCCAACTCAAAGCACTGAAGTACAAATTTTAAATTTACCTTCATTTTTAGGAAAAAAGGTGTTTGACACTAACTGATAAACCAACGCACACAGAGAATATCTGTAGATTCTCACTCTGGCTTTTTGGCTGGACACGTTGGGTTGGCTAGAGTTCAGCAGCAATACACGCCCACAATCTATAAACTCTCTGTGATCATAAGATACACTTGGCACATCTCTCTCACACACATTCAGAACATTGTGTATCTGTGCCCATATAGTCTGCATATTGTGCAAATTGCGCATAGCCACAGTGTGCATGTGTGTGCCCCTGGTTACGTGTGGTCATGTGTTTGCACATATGACGTGGGACATATGTGCATATGCCTGCATTTAAGGATATACAGTTACCTACATGTCCATGTTTTTTTACAGGTATTTGAGAAACAGCAAGGGAGTGTGTGTGTGTATCTAGAGGGCAAACCTCCAGCCGTGTGTTCTGAGTACAAAGACCTGAGACACAGCCCAGAGAGGTCTCGGCTTTGATCTACGGATATCTAAGGATTAAACTGAGTCTCCCTGTCAACAGGGGCGTGTGTGTGTGTGTGTACTTGATTCTGTAATTATGCATGTCAAATGTCTTTGCAGGGGACTGCAAGTATTTACGTCATTGCCCGTTGCCAACACCAGAACACCACTTAACACCTCGTAACAGGATGAAACACTGACACACCCAGACAAGGGGAAGTGAGGGCAGACACTTGTGACAAAGGAAGCTGGTAAGATGTAAAACATTTCTAGAATGTCTCTTTTAATTTACCTGTTTCTCTATCTTAATAGAGGCAAAATGTGAAAGCAAATTATGTTAAAGCTTAGGGGGGTAGTTTTGTAAACACATACAACACAAGCATTATAAAAAAGACACAATCCAACACTCGCCAGCATTTAGAAGACAACCACTTTGCAGGTTTTAATGCTAAAAACAAACACAAAACAGACAGGACACTAATAGATACAGCCAGGGACACACATGAAAAAACGTGCATATCAGGTATTTCAACCTTTATATGTTAAAGTAGAAACGTGTTCGATGGAAACAGGCTTCATTCACAAACACACACAGGATACACAGGGAGCTTTCCCATCAAACTGTGAAGTTGCGTGTGAATTGACGCAGTGTAGGTGATTGTATATCCTCTGCAGCAGCTGTGACCGACTGCACCTGTCACTGTACGTCATGGCCTTCACACACACACACACACACACACACACACACACACACACACACACACACACACACACACACACACACACACGCACACACACACACACACACACTTTGACTTGAATGCAAACAGACAGGTTGAGTCTGGATAATTTGGATGACTGAATAAGCACAAAAAGCTTCGGTCCCATAGGCTTAGTTAAAAGGTTAAAGTTGCAGCACGACGATAAGCACATTTCCTGCCCTCATGTTTTCGTTGTTGACAAGGAGCCTTTGATCATTTAACAGCAACATTTTAAAGTTACATTTTTTATTTTCTTTATGTCCTGCTCAGTGAACAGCATGCTTGTGGTCACACTGTTTTTCTTTTGCCCAACAGGCCACTTAACAAATGACCATGTCCATCAAGTATTGAGATTGAGAAATTTGCCATGCACTAGTCGACAGTGGATTCGATTAGACACACACATAGCTGAGCAACAGATTCAAACAATATAAAACTTAATTATTTCACTTAAAAAATAACACCTTATGAATAAATATTTGCAGAAAAGTGATGACATTCATGATCTGATGGAGGTAAAAAAAAACTATCCACCCCTACTACTACCTCCTACTCCTCCTAACAACTGACAACTTTTTGTTTGTTTCAGTAATTCAAGAGAAATAAACAAATGAAATATAATGTAAATCTTATTTGGAGTGAAGTCTCCAGTGCTGCTTAAACTCCACATGTATAACAACAGCTTTTTGATTATTTTTTAAGAACTAAATATGTTATGGGAGCAGATATTTAAAAAAGTATATTTTACATGTACATTCAAGTTATATACAAATATTCAATGGCATATTTGAAGTTTAGCACACAAAACATACAGGCACACATGCAGGTTATATATTTACTCATCCCACATGACAATTGTTGACCCTCAACAAATTCACGTTTAATATTACACACACATTAATACACAATTATTTGCACATATAAAAGCAGGGTTGGGGAGATTGTTTCACAATGGAATGCGTCCACTTGGAGTATAATGTAATCTCTGGATTCTGGATAGTCTTCATACATAGCAACTGTATACAAGCTACTTTATCATCGTCAATGAATTTGGGAAATAAAGAGACAAAAACTAATCCAAAAACGATCCTTTTCTGAGTAATGTGAACATTAAGCAATAAGAAAATATATACTATTATTATATGATATTTAACTGTTGTTAAAACACATGCCACAGCATGAAAGTGATCTCCCCAGCTCCATCTGACAGAAAACAATGTTCTTCAAGAGCAAAACACGGTACGATAAGAGCAACGAGTGGGTCAAGAAACACTTTTGAAGAGATAAAGAGGAAGGGAAATTGTCCCAGCAACTATGAGATGAAAGAAAGTTGACACCAAGAGAGGAAGTTATGAAGTCTCAGATGCTTGTCTGATACCTCAGAGTAAACCTGTAAAAAATCTTGGACCAGCAGTGATGTTCATGAGGCAGGAATATAAAAACAAAAAACCGAAGTAAGCAGGTGCTGCTCTAAAGTCGTGGCGTCATGATGCTTTCATTGTATTATTAAGGAACCTTAGAGTGTGCAATTACTGTATATCAGAACCAGAAACCCTCCTTCCAGTGGCTCATTCCTCACAATCTTTGATTTGTTCAAATTCATTTATCGGGAATTCAATTGTGGAGCAGTCATATGTAACTATATGACTCTTATATTTGTTATTCAGTGGTAAACAATTCATTGGCTGTCAATAAAAGACATCACCTTTCTTGTTGTTATAAATGGGGCTGAAATAAATAATAGAGACATAACTCATTGTACCAATGTGGTGAAGCACGTTATGTTTAGTTTCACCTTGATAATGCACTGTATGCATTGTGTACAGTCTTATTGTACCTCAATACGTTTTGCTATGATGCCTTGGACCTTTCCCAACGATCCGAATACTGCCGAACAACCTTTACCCGTGCAGTTGTGTTTAAGAACTACAGCAGTAAAGGGAGACAATGATGTGAAATTCAAATCGACTAAGTGCACACATTGTTCATTTTAACGTACTAATCGCTCAAGCAATAGAAACCAGGTTTTCCTCACAGCTCCTTTTATCAGGACTGTCAGCCTCCCACTTTGTAGGGCAAACAGGAGCTACTTCCAACACCTCCTCACGGCAACCAGGAGCCACAGTCAGCGAGCCGTCCTGGATTGAGCTCTCCAAACTGCCCTTCCACCCAGACCTCTGCTGAACGTCCCGCCCCCTGACACCATTCAGGTCTGATGTCCCGTTGGTCCTACCTGGGGGCTCGGGGTAACGACCCCTGCCCGTGCCCCTGCCCCTGCACCATCCCCATCCCTTCCTCCCTTCCCCGCTCCCCACTTTGCCCCTCAAACAGAGCAAGTCCTGGAAGGCGTGCCTGAAGTCAGGGCTGCGGCAGTATATGAGCGGGTTGAAGGCCGAGTTGGAGTATCCGATCCAGTTGAGCAGTCTGAAGAGCAGCTTGATGTCACCCAAGTTGAGGAAGGTAACAAGGATGTTTAGGATGAAGAAGGGTAGCCAACACAGCGTGAAGGTTCCCATGATGATCCCTAGAGTTTTGACAGCCTTGTGCTCCTTCAGACAGAACTTCAGGCGCTTTGTAGCAGAGTGTCTTCCCTCCCCCTTTTCTGTCCTCGCTCTGTTCTCGCCAGGCTTTTCCACCAAAACATTGTCTATTCCTTCTGTTTTCTGCATGTTTAGTCTGTCCTCTCCTTCTCCTTCCAGCTCAGCTCCTGCTGGTTTATTCATTTCTAGGCTATCATCGGGATATGTCAGCTGTGCGTTGTAATGCAAGTTACTAAAGTGCCTCTCCCTCCCTCTGATCTTCTCCAGCTGTTTCTGAGCCTCCTGGAAGACGCGGGTGTACAGGAAAATCATCACCACCAGCGGAAGGTAGAAGGACACGATCGAGGAGGACACCGCATATGCTGCATTGGTGTTGAAATCACAGCAGTTCTCGTTGGCCAAGCACTCCCTCGCTTTCAGGTCATCTGACACCCACCACTCCAGATGGATGGGCAGGAAGGAGATGAGGGAGGCCACTGCCCAAACCCCGAGGACCACTGCGAAGGCCCGACCCCTGGCCAGCAGAAGGAAACACGAGGGTAAACGTGGGGAAGATTATTGCCAGACAGACAGGTGAAATATTTAGATTTTAACAAAATTGTTGGCTGTCCAAAAGTGTAATAAAGGGGCTTTAAGAGAATAACATAATATAACAGCATCAATTTGCATCAACAAACCATCTGATGGGCATATCCTAAATGTGTTCATCCTGTTTCGCACGGAAAACAAACTGCTGCCTCCTGGGTGAAAGTCATATGTTTGACATATTTTTCATGGTTACAAGGAGAGCAGACGCATTGATTTCTGTTGAATATCTGTCGAAATCGCGGAGCATTCGTCTTTTAGAACAACAGCTTCTCGAATTAGATAATTGCTTTAGTTCAAACCCCCCACCCGGCCAGACCGAGGCGCCTTGGTCATACCTGGTGAGTAGCGTCGGGTAGTGAAGCGGCGAGGTGATGGCGAGGTAGCGGTCCACAGCGATCACACACAAGGTTTCGATGCTGGCCGTCACAAACAGCACGTCAGTTGCCGTCCATAATTGACACATGAAGTTTCCAAAAGGCCAAGTCCCCAGCAGGATGTAGGTGGAGCCAAAGGGGACCACCACCAGGCCCATGATGAGGTCGGCAACTGCCAGGGAGGCGATGAAGAAGTTGGTGACCGTCTGAAGACGCTGGAACCGCAGGATGGCTGTAATCACCAGCACGTTACCTGGACGCAAGGGAGAAAGGTAACGTTTACATGTTTGTTTTACAATTAGATTTTAGTCCCCGAAGTCAATTCATCCAACAAACCATCAACTAGCAGAAAAGGTGAAATGCTCCGTGGCTTACCAAATACAATGGCCAGCGCGAGGACACCCATCGCTACGGCCTGCAGCACCAGCTCTGCATCGCTGTACTCCGATGATATCGCCATCCCATCGGACACCAGGGAGGAGTTGCCGTACTGTGATTGGTTAGCCGGTGCTGAGACGTCACCCTCATGTTCCATGATCTACAGTCAGGACACACGGCTTCGTTCATCGTGGATTTAAACAGCCCAAGTGGTAAAAGTGTTCCGCTCAGGTTTTTTTTTTATGCTATGCCCTGAAAAATGAGCTACCAAAACACAAACTAAATACTTGAGGTGAATGCGTGGCCTTTGCCGATGGTCTCGTGTCACAACCAGCTACACAGGGCGGGTACGCCATGAAATGCAGAGGGAGAAGACAGAGAGAAGAGGGATGACATGTAGGGAGGTTCTTGTTTAAACTGACTTTGAGCTAAGCTCTGACCTAATCACTCCCTGCAGGAGCAAAGTTTGGCATGCAATACATTGCAGTGAGAAAAATACACGGTGTATCGCATTTGATATTTTTGTCGTACTTCTCACAGTTGCTTTTTAATGCTCTGATAAAGTCAACTAGAGATTCGGTGTGCATGCTCACCTAGATTTATTTGTGTGTTGGCTTTTTTCCTAAATAATCAAAATACTAACAACACATGTTTATGCCAGCCGTCAAGGAATGCATACACAAGAGTTTACCCAGTTGTTCATGGTCGATGAGTAAAGAATCTAACTTTGGGTGAACCATGTCAATATCATTTCTTTATTACTATCCTTTCACAAGTGAAATAAATTGCTGCCCGTTTTTTTAATCATTACTAAAAGGTCTCAACACAAATAACATAGAGGTGCCATGGGTGTGGTGCAAGTGATGGATCTGTTGGAAAGTTGACTGCACACTCATTTTAAAAATCAATCTTTCATTACCGATGCTCGGACAGCTGTTTTAATTGTAATAAATGAAGCAGAGCTCGGTCTGCCCTGACAGGTAGTAATGCACTGCACTCAATCCAATACTAGGTTATTTATAACTGATGGAACAACTTCCCTATTCATCTCTGAAAATGTAGCTTTCTTCATGGAGTATGAAGATGACAATGCCCCCCCCCCCCCTTCCTCCCTACCCTTTATATGAATGACTCTTTAATTTTGCCTTGTAACTGTTTACTGCTTCTATAGAACAAATCAATAATCAGGGCGGCCACCTGAGTAATACATAGTCAAGCTGGCTTGCCTCTGCTCGCTCTGCTATCCTCCCCTGCATTAGCTGCCCCCCCTCCCCCCTCCCTCCCCTCAACACACACACACGAAAAGTTGTTCAGCTCTCTGAGGCATGTAATTAAAAACAAAAGATTTACAGTGACATAAATATTCCAGTATTAAGTGGAGATAGCTTGGTAGTGGTGCTTGTATTGAGCATAAACACACCAAAAATACACACAAAGGTATACATGCACAAGCCCCGAAGTACACACACACACACAGAACAACCCTCCTGGCTGTGCTTAAGGGATGATGTGTTTGTATACTTTGTGAAATTCACACAAGCTCTAACAAGTGAGCCACAAAACATGTGGCTGTCCAGATCAAATGAATCACACACGTTGAAATTAAACCGAATCACTTATATATGAATATGAGAAACTAACTATAACAAAATAGATATCGGACTTATTTCCGCTAAATGAGGTTTAGTCGAGGTTCTTATTTTTTTCTCAGAGGTTACAATGTAGGGTTATATATATGCCCTTCATTACATATATATCTATATCTCTATAGATATAGAGATATAGATATACATATAGATATATTTGAGGAAAAATGCAAATTTGACCTCAGGTATAGCTCAACACTGACATGCAAGTACATTAAGATTAAAGAAATATTCCAATATTTTTCTTTCACAATAATAAACTAAGTTTCTGCAGAAAAAGTTTGTTTCATTTTTAAATGGCATTGAGCTGATCCCCCACCAGTGTAATCATTTAAAATGCTTTGAATGATTTTTTTTTTTAAATTGCTGTGGTTTCATCACGAGTGGATGTTTCAATAAGCGTGTGACTGAACATTCCAGCTAGTTTTCCTACCTCCAGGCTCCGTCCTGCACTTCCCAATCCAGTGATTTGATCATCCAAATGCCTTTAAATCCACAACACAAAGTATCATCCTAATGTGTTTGTCAGGAGCTGCTGGTCTCTGTTTCTCTTCTGCTGCGTAGTGTCACTTCTGATTTTATGTGTGACACTAATACACACACACACACACGCACAAACACACACAGATCCGTCTTCAGCCCCCGACGACACTTGCCCTTTTGAAACAGCTGAGCCTGGCCCCCTTTTTTATATGCAAGCCCTCGTGACATCACAGCGAGAAAGTAGCCTATCAGGGGCCAAGGAATGTATTTTAGTGTATGTTGCATGTCTGCAGTGGACTGACGGCTAGCTCTTAAGCACTCTTGGAAACATGTTTTTCCGCCTGTAATCTATACAGGGAATGGTTTTTGAGATCTTTTTCTCCTACTTTACATTCACACATTAAAGCTGTAGTACGGCCTTACATTCACTGCTGCTTTTCGGTAGTTTAAAAGACAACAATAATCTTCAACCTTAAAGCATTATACTCTACTGTACTCTATGTATACATATGCACCATCATATCATATGTCATGCAAATACACAGTAGCAGAGCACAAGTGTTGTTGCAAACAAGCAACTAAGACAACTGTGGGTGGTGCCAGGCAAAAAACTAAGTACTTCCTGTTGCATGATGAATTGAGGTCAGAGGACACTGCAACAAACCTGCTAGTTCTGTAATATGAGTTCTGCTAAGCTCAGGCCTCTGAACATCTGCTCTTCATCCTGCAGTTTTATTTTATTTAGTATAATTTTTTTCACCCAGACTGTACCAGTCATATTTTTTTGCATATTTTTTAACGTTTGCCCTGTGTCATAGAACACACTCTTCTGTCTGCATTGTGCTGAGGACAAACTGCAGTTTAGCAGCATCTAAACAACTAATCACAATGCATTTCCTACGGCTGTATGCGGACTCCTCCATCCTCCTCCTGTGGCTCACTTGACCTGCTCGTTCCCACGTTAGCAAAGTTGGCATTACCCAGTTACTAACCTTTGTGTTGAATTGACATTGTATTGACAGCCTTTTTTTCTAATATGGTTGCTTGGTTTTTACGGCATGTTGCAGGCATGCATGAAAATGTGGACATCTAACTTTAGCTAGATGCTAACATGCTGTATTTGGCTGCTGAATGGATTCAAATACATATTGTCACCTTTGCGTCGGTTAGCAAGGTGGATATGTCATTTAGCTGGCTAACGTTAGCTCAGTCATTTCCATTCAACATAAAGGACTACATTTAAATTAATGTTAGGTGCGACCTATAATGTGAGTCCGTATTGATGTGTCGTAAAATCTACGTAGGCCAAGGGCCCTTTACTTTAACGTTTATTATACACACAATTCATTTTACATTTCTAAATCATTGTCCATGTTCATCAGATGTTTGTCACTGCAGAGAATTATACATTAACCGCAAATAATCTTGGCCACACCTGAAATGTCTCAATTGAGCAGTTTCACACTCTTTCCCTTTGCTTTCTATTGTATTAATGATCTTAACGGCAGTCAAATGGATCTTAACAACGACTCTATAGTACTATAAGCAGATTACTACGTGATATAAGTATGTTTGTAATGCTTTATAGACAACAGCGTTATAGAAAATGTTCAAAAACTGTGAATAAATTCTGCACATGGAATAGGGCACGCAGATAAAGAGTGCGCTCAGCCTGATGAATGGTGAAGTGATTGACTGTTCTTTTTGCAAAATTCCAATAACTTTAAAATGGTCAGCTACGTGTTTACAGTTTTTTTCAGTCGCTAACAAGCGTTTGTCCAAACAGTAGTCACATTTTCAAAACTCTAAACACAATTAGCACAGCATCAGTCTTTTGTGGCCATACCATTCACACATTTAATGTCGTTTTCACACAATATGCAGTCAGTGAACACATTTCCACAATGCTTACATTTTCTTAACAGACAAGCTATACCTCCCAACAAAATTATGGATTGTTTTTGTAGTATTTACAAATGTTAACACACAACATCCCACAATAGCAAAAACAATATTCCAAACCTTAAATACAGTATAAAAACCTCTGCTTCTGAAATGATATCAGTTCAAAAACAAAATATATCAAAAATATATCTCAGCTGATGATAAACAAACAATTGAATAATTGACACAGCTGATTTATGTTTGGTGAATTGGGCCAACCACAGCTGATTCAAGTCTGACTTAGACTCAGTGGCAGGGGCTTATTTTTTCTATTACTATAAAAGGAGGACTTTAAGGAGTGATGTTTTTGGAAACAGTAACAGAAAAAGACAAACATTGTAATGTCTGGACGAGGAAGAGCAAGGGGCCCAGGGAGAAGACCAGGTCCAGTGAGAGGAGCAGTAAGAGGTGCAGTGAGAGGTGGAGGTGCCGTGAGAGGTGCAGTGAGAGGTGGAGGTGCCGTGAGAGGAGTAGTGAGAGGTGCAGGTGCAGGCCCAAGGAGAAGGCAAGGTAGAGGTGTAAGAATGCGTGGTGGTGGCATTCCAAGGGCTGCAAGAAAAGTAGTCAGTGATGAAATTCGTGCCACTATCATTGACCATGTAATCAACCACGGTCTCTCACTAAGAGAGGCTGGTGAAAGAGTCCAACCCAATTTGAGTCGGTCAACGGTTGCCTCCATTATTCGCATCTTTCAACAAACCAACAGGTAAGTATTGCATTTTACATGGTTTGTTTCTATTCTCATTTGACATGTCAATAAGGTCATACAGTAATGCATATGTTGATATTTTTATTTTTCTCTACAGAATGCAACGTCTTTCACCCTCTGGGGGAAGAGGAAAGCTCCTCAATAATGATCAAGAGCTTGCCATTGTAGAAATGGTTGTTGCAAATAATGCAATTAAACTGCATGAAATCAAAACTAGAATTGTGGAGGACCATGAGATATTTGCCAACATAGAAAGCATCAGCCTCACAACCATTACGCGGACATTGTCCAAACACCGAGTGCGGATGAAGCAGCTCTACACTGTTCCATTTGAAAGGAACAGTGAGAGAGTCAAGGAGCTACGACGACAATATGTCCAGGTATAGTGTATATTCAATTCAATGTCCAGTTATATAACCTTTTCACTTTGCAAGTAGGTAACCTACACAGTAATAGGTTACAGTACAGTATGGTAGACACAGTAATGACATGACTTAAACTTTGTTTCAGAGAGTTATGGAATTGGAAGCCAACCAGGCCCCTCATGAATGATCTCCACCAGCGCCTGGTACCAGAGCAGGGTCAGGAGGGTGAAAACATGAGGACCTTGGTAATTACCTGGGACAATCTTGCTTTCCATCATTCACAAGCAATAACAGCATGGTTTGAAGTCCACCCAGTACTGGTGAGTCTCTTCCTTCCACCCTATTCACCTTTCCTCAACCCCATAGAGGAGTTCTTTTCTGCATGGAGGTGGAAGGTTTATGACCATCAGCCACATGACCAGATGTCCCTACTTGAAGCCATGGATGCTGGATGCAGGGATATCACAGTTCAAGATTGCCAAGGGTGGATCCGACATACCAAGCGGTTTTATCCCAGGTGCATCGCCTTAGATGATATCAGATGTGATGTTGACGAAAACATGTGGCCTAACCCTGAAGATCGCAGGGATTAGATACATACATTTTGTGCCATTTTTAGTTCCCCCCCTTTTTATTTGGGCTTTTTGCTGTTTTTTTTGGTCACAATGCTCTTGTGTTTCATGGATATTTTGTGAATAAACCTTGAAAATAAAATAAACCGTGTCTGTTCTACTGTACCTTCTTTGGTAAACAGTTACTGTAAGAAATAACTGATTTGCTTTTTACTGGAATGCGTTTGAATGTGAACATTACTGTACATGTGCACATACAGTTCCAAACCAATAAATTTAGTGTAAACGGTGGATTGCATGTTACCTGAAACATAAAAATCTTTTGATGTACTATGTACACTTTGCAGTCGGTGTGGCCGTATCCCTGTCTGTCCTGCCCCAACACATTCCTCTCCCCAGCTCTTCCTGTCCTTACCCTATACCTTCCTCCTTCTCCCACTCCATATCCTCCTCTCTCTCTCTCTCTCTCTCTCTCTCTCTCTCTCTCTCTCTCTCTCTCGTAAAGTATCCATTCTCTTTATACGAAAGCCCCGGTCACTTTGCAGAACCGATCAAGGTCCGCTCTGATCCGGCTTTCATTTGGATGCGTGTAATAGAAATCTATTTTCCATGAGCGTATGTCGAGGTAAAAAATGCTTGTATAGCAAAATGTTTGCTGACAATGTATTTCCTTTGTCTTCCCTACAGAATATCACTTTTTGCAATAAAACATGTGCCCACAGAAAGGAAATAATGGTTTGAACTGAACATAATCCTTGTTTTGTTTTTGTTTTTTTCCACTAACCATACAACTTTTTTTTCTACACTTCAAAATGGCTTCAGTTACCTACACAAACTCATGAGTTATATTCAAAATAATCAAAAGCCACATTTCGGCCTTTTCCCAGCCTAGTGTTGGACTATCAATAGAGGAAAATTACTGAGCGATGACAGTGAAGGGAAATAAATGAGGATGTAGAGCAGAGCTCTCATAGCATGCCAGTGGGAATCTGTCTCAAGGTCCTTTTTGTGGGTTTCCTCTTTTAATCCTTTTTGTACTTTCCACTAAATCCAACATCAAGTAAAACCTGTCTCTGTATTGAGCAGGTCCTCAAATGGCAGAACAGACCTTCAATGCAACTACGTATTGGAATTATGTGTCATTGTCATTAAAAGCACATTTGTTTTTGTTGTACGCCATTTATTTGAAGTATTTTGTGCACACAGCACAAATAAATGCTTATAACAGAATAACAGAATGCAGCACCATGAGGGAAAGTTCCCTCACCTGGATTTTTAGTACTACTTATTTATTCTGCTAAAAGACACTGAGTCTGTTGCTGAGTCGGCTGCTATAATAACCTTAACTCTGTACACTTCCCCTTATCTTTCTTGCACTAAGATCTGACGTCTGCATGGACTACAGTGTTCTGCTATTACAGTTTTTCTCAATTGCTAAAACACTAAACCCTATTGTTTGAACCAAATGCTCAGTTGCCTGAACCCACTGATTGAATCAATCACTCTTTTGGCAAAACCATAAGCACTTTTCACCTGTTTAGACACAACTTGTCAACACATTTTCATTGTGATGCACCTGTGCTGCAGAATGGTGAGCACAAGTGACAAAAGTCAAACACAATGAAAGCACAGGTGTCACCAGTTGAACACAACAACTCAAAATTGATCACACTTGTGGCTAATGATGTGAGGGAACATATAAGCCAGTTCAGAGAGCACTGGTTTGTGAGGTCTTACAATGGATAGAAATCTAAGAGGAAGAGTCCGTGTGAGAGGTGGTCGAGGTGGTCGAGGTGGTCGAGGTGGTCGAGGTGGTCGAGGTGGTCGAGGTGGTCAGCGAAGACAAAGAACAGTAATATCTGATGAAATCAGAGCTACTGTGATTGACCATGTTCTTGTCCATGGTATGAGCATGAGGGAGGCTGGACAAAGGGTACAACCAAACCTTAGTAGATTCACTGTGTCCACCATAATCCGAAGATTTAGAGAAGAGAACAGGTAATAACTTTTTTTTTTAAATTATAGCCTAGTATGTAAATACTGACAGCAATTACTGTAAGACATACTATATACTGTATCACAGTATACTGTAAGTAAATATATGTTCCAGTACACCACTGTACCAATGTACTGTAGTATTGTAATGGAGGGTTGGTCTAACTGTTTGTAGGCCTAGTATTCCATCTATATTTATATTTTGTAACTCCATGTTCTCTTTTTGTAGAATTGAAAGACTGCCACATGGGGGTGGCAGGACAGGTATGTTCTCCCCACACCAAGAGACCCTAATTATTGATATGGTCCGTGAGAACAATGCCATTAAACTGCGTGAAATTCAGCAGAAGATCATTGAGGACCATGTAAATTTTGAGGGTATAAACAGTGTCAGCCTCTCTACTGTTGATCGTGTCCTCAAGCGCAACAGACTGCGCATGAAACAGCTATACAGAGTGACTTGACCGCAACTCAGACAGAGTAAAGGAGCAAAGATTCCAGTATGTAGAGGTTGGCATACATCCAGACACATTCAATGTTGATTACTGTAGTGATTTACTGTAGTGGCCTAAATCACTTTCCGTATCACTTACAGAACTATATCTATTTCTACAGAGGGTTTTTGAACTGGATGCAATGGAAAGACCCCATGAATACATCGATATGGATGAAGCTGGGTTTTTTC
The DNA here is from genome assembly GCF_949316345.1 of Pungitius pungitius. Taxonomy (NCBI): domain Eukaryota; kingdom Metazoa; phylum Chordata; class Actinopteri; order Perciformes; family Gasterosteidae; genus Pungitius; species Pungitius pungitius. The sequence continues at coordinate 9,762,744 of NC_084915.1, read as the reverse complement.
CCCGTTGCCTGGTCAGACAAAATGTGGCCTGTGATGTGGATGAAGTCCTGTGGCCTGACCCAGTACGGAGACATGATGCTGTGGCTGAATAATTCACTTATTTGTATTTTTTGTACTTTATATTTACAGTATACTGTACATAGGCTTACTGTACACAAGTGGTAAGCACGTATGATTTCTGTTTGTTTTTAAAAGTGATACAGTACATGTAAATGCACAAGATTTCTGTTTTGTCTTTTTGTACAAGTGCTAAATGCACTTTTTTTTTGCAACTTGCATTTAGCCTACAGTGAACAATAAACATTTATTTCACCAGCTTCATGTCCTGATTATTGTGTTTTCTATTTTTCTACGTAGTGTTTAGTGACTGTTCAGTAGTTTTTTTTAATTTTGATTGACTCGGGGCACGATTTGACAACATAGTTCAGTTTTGAGCACAGATTGAACTGTTTTGAGGTGAAAGTTTGGTTTTGCAAGAAGTGTCTGAGGTTTTGTAAATGTAGCTTGAAAATTGAGTTGTGTGTTCACAGTTTAAGAGAAAAGGTGAGCTGCTTTCAAGAAATGTGTTTTAGCAATCGAGAAAAACTGTAAGGGGAAATACCTTGACCAAAAAAAACATCAAAGTCAATTGTACTGTAAAAGGTATACATGAAGCCTGATGTCTTTTCAGAATATGCAGGACAGACGACAAAAAGGTACACAATGAAGAATTTGAAAACAGAAAGCAAACAATGATGTTGTAATGGTTTAAGATAAAAGCGTCAGCTAAATGACATGTAATGTAATGTGACATACTGTGTGATGTACTGTGGAGGACCGGTTTTTAGACAATAATACCTGGAATTGTTCTGAAATCCCTTATGCTATATATTTGTCTCACTATCTCCTGCTTAGCCTCACTCCTCATATACCATGTTTATGCAGACTTACGGCCGTTTCTGCCTTGCTGAGAACTGTTTTGACAGATGCGATGATTGAAACCGACAACGGCAAAAAGCATCCACCGTCGCGGTAAAATAAAATAAGGACCCTTATTTGGATCACAGTTGCAGTTGACTTAGGGGCTTTTTTTCTGAGTCCACTAAGTCCACCAGAAGAATTGGCCGTATTTGTGTGTGTGTACATGTGATTGAGTGCACACTTGTGTTTCTGTCCAGGGCTCATATCTCATTCTACTGAAGCAAACCACAGGGTCATGTTTGGCAGGTCATGACTCAAGGACCGCCTGTGTTTTGTTACTCATAACACATTTTATTAGCGGTTTTACACTGCCAATTGACAGCTTACTGACTCCTCACTCTCCGGGGGCCGGTGAAAAGCAGTGAGCACACAGCTGTGATAGCAGTGATAGCATCCACGGCCCCCATAACACCCAAGAGACCCATTGCAGGGGTGGGGGAGTTGCACACTTTTGTTTGGACAGATGTGATATTCGGAAGTGTCAAACAAGGTGGAGGAAAACACTTTTACCGTAGCCAGAAAATGAGACAATGACCCTGAAATGGGTCACAGTGGCATAAAGGAATTCTTCCTCAGTTGTTACGGTTGTGTGTGGATCTGCCGACTCCTCGCTCTAGGTGGGCCGGTTAAGACTAGTGAGAGCACAGCTGTGATAGTAGTGATAACACAGCGACACACAGTGTGTGTCCGTGTGTCGCAGGGGGCGGGCAGTTTGCACACTTATATATATTAGAATATTTTTTGGGGTATGACAGGATTGCACGAAAGGTCTCGTCACACCGCCCATCAGTGCGTGGAGGCGGGGGGGTTTAGCCAATGGTTGTTGCAGACACGCCTGCTTAAGTGTGCACTTTTCTACATAAGTGTTCATTTCATAAATATAAACCCGTTTTGGTGTGTTTTGAAGATCACGAACGAGGCATGAGCAGACACATACTCTTCCCAGCAGGTGGCACCTTCATGTTTCCTTCCCTCCTGTCTCTGTCATCATCGTCGCTCTCACTCTTCTTGTCCTTCCATCAGTCACACTCTCCCTTTTTTTCTCTCCCACCTCATCGATCTCTCAGCGTTCGTCTCCCGTATTTTTCACAAATCCCCTGCACCGCCTCTCTGATCAGTGTCTCTGCTTCCTTTCTTTGGTGTTTTCCCTCGGGTGGCTCCTGCACTCTGCAGCTCATCTTTCATCTTTACTCATTTTCCTCGTTCACCTGGCATCTTTCACCCCGTTTGCTTTTCTCCCCTCGTGTCATTTCTCATCCCATTTGAAACACTGTTTCCAAGCAATCCTCAGTTTTCACCTCATCAATGTCAACAGCTGCGTCAAGTGTTCTTCAATTACACCATTAAGCTTCTCAACAGCTGTGGGAGTGTTTGTTTTACAAAGAATAATGAATTTATTCAACAGTTTTCTGAAGATTGTTTCGGCTCAAGTGTCGGCTTACAACATATGAATTAATCCTTTACAATCAAACTACCGGTAATATATTAATCAGAAAAAAATGAAACATATCGATCACAGGTTTCAAGGGTCCCAAGGGAAATCTTCAGATGCCTTGTTTGGTCTGATTAAAAGTCCAAAACACCAAAATATTAAATGAAGAATCATAAAAACTGAGACCAGAAAAGCCTTTGACTTGATATAAAGGATACATTGATAGTTGATTACATTTCAATAGAATGTTACAAACACACTTACACAAAAAAAGTTTTGGCTGGTGCCTTTATGGAAGAAAATACAGAATCCCTGTATGTCCAAACACTGCTTCGTCCAAACCAGAGCGATGAATAAAGTGGCTCCACACCCAGGTTTGAATGATCAGAGAGGCCAGACGGATGTTGAGGTTTACTGACTGACAGTGACAGTAAACATCACTGCTGTAATGCTGGTGTTCTTCGACCTTGTAAAAATGAAAATGCATTCCTTCTATCTTTCGAAATTTGGTTAAAAAAAAATTTGCAGGAAACTACATCAGTTGAATGCGTTCCGGTACAACAACTCGCAAAACGCAACAGGGTTTGCTCCAGCCAGGTTAGCTATTAACATCATTACCAGTTGTTAACAATGCATTACGCCTGGGCCTTTTGCACACATAGATCAAAGGCAGCACCTCGACAGATACAAGTTGGACAGTGATGTGAGGATGACGTGACTACAGTTATGCTAAGTTACCAGCTAAAGATGGTGCTATATATCTAGCTTAGTTGATGAATAGTTTGTGGTCTGAAGATCTTTGGACATAAGGTGTGTTTTATCTTTAATATAGAGAAAGGAACATAGGAACCATATTTATGGAGCCGGTTATAAATCTGTTTTGTTTTTTGGGAGGGTACAGTGACCTTTAGCCCCTAGATTCTAATTTATCAACATTAAATCTCACTGCCGAGGTTACAAAGATACAAGGTTACAGGGTTCATTTATTTTCATTGTGCAAAAGGGTTGGGCAACCAAGTACAGTTTGTGTTCCCATTTTGACACATATGAAAAACACATATATCCCAATGGAGGCGTCTCAAAGCCTGAGGACCCTCCACCTACGACCAATTGTTTGAGAGAGCCATCCAAACACACAATGACAGTGACCTCACATTCCCCTTATTACATTTCCTGACTGCAAAAAACACACATATCAGGATCTTTTACATTTAAACAGGTAAATTGTTGTGTGGCATAAGCTATACTGACCGACGTTTAATTCGTTTTATTGAGATTCCTTTTTGCAAAATGTAAAATTCTCTGATAAACAGTTAAACTGAACAACAGTATATGTCAAGGGCCTTTATTGTGAAAGCAAATGGAAAGAGTGAATCTTGGAGCGGGCCTTTGTCAAGGTTGAAACAAATAATAAAGTTTGACGCCTTGGTCAGGAATGCGGAGCATCTGCGTGGTTGTACACCTGTAGTGTACATTTTGAAAATGTCCATTCCGAGCAACTTGATTGGTTGGTTTGTGGTGTGACAGTCCAGAAAAATCATCCTTTATTTTTGACAAAGGTTACATTGATGGCTGATACACTTGTTGCCGACATTCAGGATGTCATTTGTCAAAATCCATTTGTCCTCTGGTTTGGACCCTAATGGACCTTAATTGTTTGAATGCTTCATTTCTCCTTGTCTCAAATGCTTACTCTGACATCTTTGCACCCATCCGCCAAAGAATAAATGACTCATTTTGGATTTCTGTCGGTTTAAAAGTGCAACACATGTTTATTAAATATTACATTAGCAAGAGGAATGTGAAAGGTTGTTCCAATTCAGATCCCCTGACTTTACAGTTCCCCTCAGATCTAAGAATATTTTTTGTTTTTTTTAATTCTTTGGTCTGAAATTTTAGGTTCACTTCTCTCATCCACTTTGTCTTCATAACGACACTGATATTTCCCTTACAATCTCACACCAAAGGTATTAATAGGCTGGTGTTGTGCCACATTTCCTATAAAGCTTGTTACTTCCTGTCCAACGGGATGTGACTAATTACTCCCCTCTCAGGCACCACACACCATGAAGTTTCCTTTCATCTGCTTTCATTTTCTTTCTCTGGCCCCCCTCCTTTAATGTTCTATTTGCGGTCTGTTTGCACTGGAACAGCAGCGCCCTCATCATGCCAGAGCCGTACTGTATTTGTGGGATTCTGCTATATGTTATATGTAACATTTTACCTGCTAGTGCGCAATAGAAAAACAGGGGGCCATTGAAGGCTCCCAGCTTGATATCACATTTAGCTACATAAAAAGCTCAAACTTACTCTCCTTTTCATTTTTCCTTTCTCACTAAAACAGAAAAAGAACAGAATGTGGTTGACGCTACTTGTGTTCCTCGATTCTTGTGTGTTGTCAACTTCCTCATCAACTGCATCTGGTGCGACTTAAAACAATTTCCCACACAAAAAACAGACATCTGCTGTGTTTCCTCTACTGTGCAAAGACGTTGTGAAACCGACGTTCTGACTTAATATCAGAAACAATGTCTGCAGCTTGAGGGAGCGATTCAATTTTGAAACTACCTGTTTTGTGCATCAGTTTTAAATTAATTTTATACTCACATTAACACACACTCAAAGTCATGTTAAACATGCAGCGCAGTGCCAAAACATGTTCTTTTGAGGAAACACCCCATTGTGTCCAAACGCTTCCTAATGTAAAGAGAGATTTGACAATGGGTCATTAATCACACCTAAACGTCCCCACAGGCACACAAACTGGATGTTATATTCCGTTGACGTATTGTTTTTTTGACCCACGGTGGACCTTCGATTGAAGGCGTCGGGTCTTGGCTGACGCCTTTTTCTTTGTTTGTTTGTGAGAGCACACAGGAGAGGTGGAACAACTGCTGGGATCGGACTGAAGGAATCAAAGCGCTGCATTCAGGCAGCACTCAAATCTGTTGAGAAATGCACAATTTTACTAATAATTTACACAAATGAAGATGTTTTATCATCCCGAGTATGCTGCCAATTTGCTCTTCAGAATGTGGCTTCTTGTGGCGGAGGCATTAGGAAGGGCTTTGCCAGTGTTTGCAGGAAGCTTGCTGCACATTGTTCAACGTCACAGGGACCCGAGCCAGGACGGACTGAGAGGTGTATAAACATGTTTTTGGGTTGGAGGGCCTTGTATCCGAAGGAAAACGGCAGTGTTCAAACTGGATTCATGTAATTAAACAAAAGGAAAACTCGTGACAAAGAAATCCACATGATGCCAGTCTGTTGTTTTAAAAAGGGGGACATTATCAAGACTTTTAAGTACTGTTTCATGCATCCCAGTGTGACTATTTCATTTAGATATTCCAGTGTACTACAATTTAGGCTATGGCATCATCAATTCACAATGCCCTTGATGCCACTACGTTATCCAGAATGCTGCTTGTGTATTTCCACTGTGACTGAGAGGAGAGCGCGGCTGCCTTCCAATCAGACGATTGGTGGTTCCCTCCCAGGTCCTGCTAACCCACGTGCCTTAACCCAACATTGCTCCTGTCGCTGGGACTACTTTGTGTGAATGGTGTGAATGCTTGTTGCTGATGGGCAGGTGGCACTGTGTATGGTAGCTCCTGTCGTCTCGGTGTGAATGGGTGAACAATGACATGAAGAATGAAAGTGCTTTGACTCACTAGAAAAGTGTTGCACAATTCCTTTTTGACGTTTCAGTAATGGGACACAACGAAATACCTGAACAGAGCTGCGTTTCCATGAAGGTTGTCTTAACTTGTGCTGCCACCCTTTGGTGTTGGTTGGTAGCTACAGATAATTGGCTCAATGTGGTCCACTTAAAGATCATCCGTCCATTTTATTAAGAGATCGATCAAATTCAACGAAACACAGATATTTATTAAAAAAACATGTTACAGTTTTTCTCGATTGCTAAAACACATTTCTTGAAAGCAGCTTTCACCTTTTCTCTTAAACTGTGAACACACAACTCAATTTTCAAGCTACATTTACAAAACCTCAGACACTTCTTGCAAAACCAAACTTTCACCTCAAAACAGTTCAATCTGTGCTCAAAACTGAACTATGTTGTCAAACCGTGCCCCGAGTCAATCAAAATTAAAAAAACTACTGAACAGTCACTAAACACTACGTAGAAAAATAGAAAACACAATAATCAGGACATGAAGCTGGTGAAATAAATGTTTATTGTTCACTGTAGGCTAAATGCAAGTTGCAAAAAAAAAGTGCATTTAGCACTTGTACAAAAAGACAAAACAGAAATCTTGTGCATTTACATGTACTGTATCACTTTTAAAAACAAACAGAAATCATACGTGCTTACCACTTGTGTACAGTAAGCCTATGTACAGTATACTGTAAATATAAAGTACAAAAAATACAAATAAGTGAATTATTCAGCCACAGCATCATGTCTCCGTACTGGGTCAGGCCACAGGACTTCATCCACATCACAGGCCACATTTTGTCTGACCAGGCAACGGGGAAAAAACCCAGCTTCATCCATATCGATGTATTCATGGGGTCTTTCCATTGCATCCAGTTCAAAAACCCTCTGTAGAAATAGATATAGTTCTGAAAGTGATACGGAAAGTGATTTAGGCCACTACAGTAAATCACTACAGTAATCAACATTGAATGTGTCTGGATGTATGCCAACCTCTACATACTGGAATCTTTGCTCCTTTACTCTGTCTGAGTTGCGGTCAAAAGTCACTCTGTATAGCTGTTTCATGCGCAGTCTGTTGCGCTTGAGGACACAATCAACAGTAGAGAGGCTGACACTGTTTATACCCTCAAAATTTGCATGGTCCTCAATGATCTTCTGCTGAATTTCACGCAGTTTAATGGCATTGTTCTCACGGACCATATCAACAATTAGGGTCTCTTGGTGTGGGGAGAACATACCTGTCCTGCCACCCCCATGTGGCAGTCTTTCAATTCTACAAAAAGAGAACATGGAGTTACAAAATATAAATATAGATGGAATACTAGGCCTACAAACAGTTAGACCAACCCTCCATTACAATACTACAGTACATTGGTACAGTGGTGTACTGGAACATATATTTACTTACAGTATACTGTGATACAGTATATAGTATGTCTTACAGTAATTGCTGTCAGTATTTACATACTAGGCTATAATTAAAAAAAAAAAAGTTATTACCTGTTCTCTTCTCTAAATCTTCGGATTATGGTGGACACAGTGAATCTACTAAGGTTTGGTTGTACCCTTTGTCCAGCCTCCCTCATGCTCATACCATGGACAAGAACATGGTCAATCACAGTAGCTCTGATTTCATCAGATATTACTGTTCTTTGTCTTCGCTGACCACCTCGACCACCTCTCACACGGACTCTTCCTCTTAGATTTCTATCCATTGTAAGACCTCACAAACCAGTGCTCTCTGAACTGGCTTATATGTTCCCTCACATCATTAGCCACAAGTGTGATCAATTTTGAGTTGTTGTGTTCAACTGGTGACACCTGTGCTTTCATTGTGTTTGACTTTTGTCACTTGTGCTCACCATTCTGCAGCACAGGTGCATCACAATGAAAATGTGTTGACAAGTTGTGTCTAAACAGGTGAAGAGTGCTTATGGTTTTGCCAAAAGAGTGATTGATTCAATCAGTGGGTTCAGGCAACTGAGCATTTGGTTCAAACAATAGGGTTTAGTGTTTTAGCAATTGAGAAAAACTGTAACAAAATGTACTATTGCTCTTTCTGTCAAATATAATTGTAACGGTTCAATATAAATACAATTTAGGGTGGATTTTTCCTAAATTCTTTTTCATATTTTTATGTTTATACAAACAACAAGCTGTGAGATAAAGTATTAAAATGGCCCTCTGTCCCGCTACCATTCACTGACTGAGAGCCATGGACACATTTTCCTGATCTTAATATTATAAGGAATATTAAATGGATACCACATAGGACCAACAAAATATTAAATTACAATCATAATAATGCGTGAACCCTTTATGGATCCTGTTACATTTCACCAGCTGAATGTGGTAACACGTGTTAATCATGGGATTTTGTCTCGTGCTCGACTCCGTGGAGCCAATCACAGTTCACCTGTTGGTCTTTTGAAGGAACTCGAGCCGCGCGTGAACCTTTTGCCGCCTAAATAAATCACGTTCGCGTGAGCGTTTTTTTAAACATGTCCATCGTTTATAGTTCTTTTGTTTGTTAATGTCAGAATAATTTCAAATGTATGTCATTGTGATTCTAGATTTTTTAAATGTCTATGAATTGATGGCCGCTTAAATTCCTCCTTTTTTTTGCGTGTTCAGAGGGTTTTAGATGAACTTTTCGTCTATCTTAGGTTTTATTTTGCTAGGTTATTTGTCCAACGTCGTCTCGACTGCGAAGGTATACGTTTAAGCGTCACCGCGTGTCATTTCACGCGCTCCCCCACCTACCCCGCCATTCCCTCTGGACTCGTTGGGGTGCTTAGCAGGACGTCGAGTGTCATCCATTTACGGTCAGAACCCCCAGGTGTTTCTTTGGCGGCAGTTTAAAGCTCCGACGCTGCGCGGCGCTCTCGTCCTGCCCGGAGAGAGAGAGAGAGGCGCTCTGACCATTCAGCATTTCTTTACTTTCACACCGGCTTTCTTGGGAGAGGGCCGGGCGCCGGTGCTCCGATGATGCGGGGGGGGCACAGCCGGGGTTGGGTGGGAGAGGCGAGAGGCTGAGGGCGAGGGGAGCAGCGAGAAGAAGCAGTCCGTTTCCATTTGACGGCTCAACCGGCGGCCTTTACGCGGGGCGGAGAGGCGCCGCGGTCTATGTGCGTAATCCGCTTGCCGGGAGGAGCATGCAGGGAAAGCCCTGAGCGGACTGAGGGGGGGAGGCTGAGAGGGTGGGAGAGGTTTGGAGTCGGACAGGGACGCAGGGACTTGACTGGACTGCTTGGTCATATCTGGAGTTTTTTTTCTCCCATCCCGCTGCTCGGAGTTTGATTGAGCGGACGGACACGCGCTCCCTTCATCATTGAAGCTGGTTGAATTACACTTCAACACCATGAACGGACCGACAAAGGGTAAGCTGTGTGTGTGTGTGTGTGTGTGTGTGTGTCGTGTGCTGGTGAGGTGCACACGTGTGGGCTATGTGTGTTCTTTTGCATAATGGATAACTTAATGTCCTGGGACTATTTAACCTGAAGTAGACATAGAGTCCTTCAATGAGGCTATTGATCACTGACTCACTTATCGACACTGCATTTCATTTCATTTTACTAGCTGGCTCTCTGACCATGAAGGTTAGACACAAAGGCAGATATTTTGTATTGATATCTGTCAGCATTTATCAGTATTTGTAGTATAAACAACCATGGGAGCCTTGAGTAGCTCCTCAGATATTTCGGAGCTGGAAGACAAAGCTTCACATCTGTGCTCCACACTGTGCCACGCACACAGTCAAATGTCCCAACCACATAAGGATGCTTTTTATTAATATGAAACCACTAAATAAAGTCAACCCCCCAGCACTCAAAAGAAAATAAGAATAAAAAGTGTATCTGCAGCAAAAACGTGCACCTGGCAGCCACTCAGCTGCATGGCTCTTACCTGAGCGAGATAGTTCAACTTAAAAGGGGCTCTAGCAGAGCAATCATGACCATGTACTGCAGGTCTGTGACCCCAAAATCTCTCACAGGTAAGAAGATTTTCTTTCTGCATAGTAGCTTGGTTCAGGGAGACCTAATGTATTATTTTATCCAAGCTGCTTTTCCATAAGGTCAAAGTTGAGAATAGATCAAACACACTTTATCTGCAGAATTTGGGTTAGATGTTGTATGTGCACAAGACATTGTACACGGCTGCTGCTAGTATCAAGACAATGCACGGTACACACACACACACACACACACACACACACATTCAAGCACATAGAGTGCATGCATAGTATCTTAAAATCGTGTCACCATCATCAATTACAGCCTGTAAATTAGAAGATACAACATTTAAACCTCAAATATAAACCCACGAAAGAACACATTCAAGCACTCTCTCACTCTCTCATGCACACACACCCAAACATGCACAAACACACAGGTGGCTTTCTATGTCTGTGGTTCCAGTCCTTGTGCTGCCATCTGGCTACAGAGCCATTGCCAGCGCTTGTGGCGCGCGCCCACACACACACACACACACACACACACACACACACACACACACACACACACACACACACACACACACACACACACACATAAACTGGTGAAACAATTTGTTAAGAAATATTTTTGTCCCAATTTTACCTTTTTTTTCTTCCTTCCTCTCTCTATCCTGAAAACATTTACAGATCCACAACTGTCTCTTTCCTGGCCTTAACCTGCCAGCAAGTTGTGTGCGTGTAGTTGTGTGCGTGTATGCTGCGGTTGCATAATTCTCTTGGAGGCAGCAGCATTAACTTTAATGTAATTGAATTGGGAAGAATACAGTAGAGAATCATTGCTGAGATTATTGTGCGCTGAATAGAGGTCGGTTGATTGTTACAGAAAATCGACATCGGGATTTGACCAGTTTTATAAGCGAGTGTGTAATCCCAAAACAGCCCAACTTGCTCTTCTCTATCTCTCGTAGTGTGTGTGTGTGTGTGTGTCATGTTATCCATATTTGTTTGAAGATTAAACATTCGAAGCTTTGCTGTCCTGTGCCGCAGCTGCGATTGATTCTCTGATTGCTATAAATATATAGAAAAAAAGAACGTACTGAACATAGTAAAAAGTAAGTGGAAAAGCAATAGTATCAGTGTAGACATAACAAAGCATAAATATTTTCTCCATAATGAGTAAAGTATAGATATAATGCAAGTAGATACAAAGGTGCACAGGTCATTTATCTCATGTCACCTATAAGAAGCTGAAGGCCACCAGCAGTCTGAAACTTGTCTTGCTTATTTAGTGTCCCTCTTTCTTTGCACATGTCTCTTAAGCCGCTTCCTTGTAATCCGTGCTGATCTTCCTGTTAGAGTAGCCGACCCTCCAGGAGTCACTTTCAATCAGTCACTCAGGCTTCTCTGTCCACCTTAAACCCTTTATGTGTGTGATTCACCAGGATTGTCTGGCATATCATTTGTGTGGCATTAAATATAAGGTTCTCTTTTAAGTGGAACAACAAGTAAACATCTGGACTGATGTTTCAGAACGAGGCAACTGGAAGATTCAATTTGCTCTGTACTTTATGTACAAGACAAACCTGAGCAGCTGTTGCCAGATCCATTATACTGTACATTAATGCTTGTGTTTAGCTGTCACATGTTCCACATGTAACAAGATAAACCGAGGAAAAAGCAATGCATCCCATTTGCACCTCTTCATCACGTTGTTAAAAAAAAGGACAATAAGTGACATGTTTCTGCTTGTTTCCTCAGTTCAGTACCAGTCAGGCCTTTATGGAGGAGCCAACAACAACAGCAGCAGCTCTCCTCTTGCCAGCCGGGGAAATTCACCCATTGTGTGTGAGCGCTGTGGGGAGGTGTGTCGTGGGGAGGTTGTGCGTGTCAAAAACACACACTTCCACGTGCTCTGCTTTACCTGCCAAGGTAAGACGCTGCCACCCACACACACACATACACACCACACACACACACACACACACACACACACACACAAATGGACAAACACTTGCCTCCGTTCTCCACTCACACACGTCTCATATTGTGTTTCTGTCTTGGACTCATGTGTGGCCTTGTGTGGATTCCACCCACATCGATTTGCATAATTAAATATTTAATAATTGCCAGTGCTCAGACAAGAAGGAACCAGCACAATTGAATCAATGTCACAGCTTCACTGAATAAGAAACTGAGCCATGACTTCACCAGGATTGAATTGGATGACAAACTGTATCTTATAATAACAAAATGAGGCGACACAGAGGCATGGGTAATTGGATGCCACTGTTACCACAAACAAAAGGTCACATATGATATCTCCACAACACCAAGTATCTTTATCGAAATATCCAGTGCAGATTTTAATGTCTAAATACCAAAAACCCAGATACACAACGATCAGTAGATGGCTTTGATCCTTTACTACTGTGACCGAGCATTTTATTTTTATCACACTAAAATTAAATTGTATTCACACTGTGATGTTTTTGTACTATAACTATAAAAATTAGGCTACGGCATCGAAATTGAAAAAAAAGAAGTGGTCATGTCGTATACCCCAGTCCTCCCTGAAAGAGGCTTCAAATCCCTGATTTGATAACTCGCAAGTGTGCACTCTAGTGTCCCTATGAGCCTTGTGGTATTTACACTGGATACATCTTGCTGCTTGCGGCAGATCAGTGTTGTCTGTTGTTTAGCTTATAAATTCATGTCTGTAAGCTAAATATAAAACTAGAAAAAGCAGCCGATGTGGGTATCGATGAGTATTTGTGTGTATTTGGATGATTGAGCTTCGCCACTGATACACAAATAGAGGTCTGCAGTCAGCAGCTAGCTCCACTGTGCTGTCAGCAGGTTCAAAGCTCAAAGTCAGGCTCCAACCAGGTAACCACCAGTAAGTGTGATCATTTAGGATTCAAGAGTTTGTTCTTGGAGAGCGGAGAGGAGATTTGGGAAAAATGAATGAAATAGAACGAGATTAGCTGTGTGAAAAACTAATAACTATTGGACGTTAAACAGATTCATGGTCCCCTCAGGCTGAATCAATTGATTCCTGCTATCCTGACAGCAGTCCTGTCAAATAAAATATGGGGAAGCTACTTGGTTGTTTGTATCATCGTTTTGGTGCAAGTATTTTGGATATTACAACAAGCTTCCCATTAACTAAAATGTTTTGAACCCTCCTCATCATATCTTTTATAAATAAGATGATCATAAAACACTGGGCCTCAGAAGGTTGAGCGATGTAGGACAAATCAATCTATGACATTCCTTATCTCAATAGGCCTACTGTGATAAATGCTCTCAAAAAATCAATTGAGAAATTGTCAATTAACAAAATTCTCCGGCCACAGTATGTGCCCTTTTTGTTAATACAGCAGCTGGACATAAACGAGATCCAGATAATATGGTACAAACTTTGTCAGAATGAGTGGACAACTTTATTGTTCAATAATCCTTTTTCCCAACCACCTTGAATTCTGCAGCAGGTTTACATCTTTAATAAAAGTAACTACAATACCAACTTCTCAGGTAAACACACCACGTGGGACATTTAGAATGAAGATTTATCCTTTGACCACTAAAACATTGAACACAATTTATACCAGCGAAGCTTTCAAGGCCGATCACTCATAAGGAAAAAGCAACTCCTGCCTCGATTATCTCTCTGTTCTCATAAAAAAATGTCTCATAGAAAAATCTTTATTTAGCACATATTTGTCTTTTTAGACTGTTAGACCCACCCAACGCCCCCCTCTCCTCCTCCTCCTCCTCCTCCTCCTCCTCCTCTTCGAACCGTCCCTCCACCCTGATCAAACTCAGGCAAATGCAGAGGAGCTTCAGCAAATCCATCCCGTGTTGATGATGCGGATAGATCAGGGAAGACAGTGACAGGGCGGCAGACTGAGATGGACAGATCGATCACCTCATTGATACCTCCCCTGAGCCCCCCCTGTCTCTTTCTCCACATCCTCATCCCCCCCGTTTTGCTTGTTTGCTTCCCTTTTCTCCTCACATTTGATGCCTTCTCGTTTCCTCTTTCCTCTAATCTCTCCCTCGGCTCCCATCTTACCTTTCGTACTCGTTTCTCCACGTCTCGTCGTAGCTCCTAAAATCCTCCTCTCTCGTCTTCTGCATCAGAAAATTGAGCCACGTTCTGCTTCATCCTCTGTGACCTTAAAATATCTCTTTGGTAAAGAACAAACTCAATCATTCCCTGGGAAAACGGACAAAGATCCTACAGAGGCTGATTGTCGCTGTGCATCGAACCGGTTCAATCCCATTTAAGGAGATTTTATAGGATAATTTCTTCAGTAAGTCCCTCCTAGAAGGTGATCTACAGTAGGCAAACACTTCTTTTGTGTGTATCTTACAACTCCAGGAATATAAAACTCATGATTATCTTTACCCTTAAAGCTTACTGCAAGGCCTGACCCCCTTTGGTCTTGAAAATGAGTGTGTGCACCAGGAGAGCTGTGTTTTACCAGTCTTAGTGTTTGCTCAGCCATACACACAGTCACGGATGGCTCTTTCTCCAGAAAAGACTTCAAGGACTAACTGTGAAGCATTAATGTATCAGCGTAGCTGTGCGGGCCTCTTTTGTGTTTGTCCTTGCATGAGCATTTCCACAATAGCTCAGTGGGCCGCTGTGTAGATCGAGAATTTAAATCAGAAAGAGATACTATTTAAGATCTGCACTTGGAGAGTCAACATGCATTTCAAGTAAAGATGTTCACATCCTCTTTCTGGTACCGAGATGCCGAGACCTGAAATCGGGTATCAGCCTGAGAGCAGAGCTGATACGATAGGTTAAAAACATGTTGTATAAGTGTATGATCATTATCAGTTTTACGTGTCCTGGTTCAAAGCCCTTGAATCACAAACAAACACATAAGAAGAATGAGTGCAATATAATGATATTTAAACTGATAAAAAGATTTACTTCAAGAAAGGACGGAAAGTGAAGGAAAGAAATAAGTCACTAGTTTCTCATCACAGGAGAGATCTGATAGTGAGTGACTTGTGTTGTTTCAGTACAGTTTAAATGAGCTGGTGAGGGGGTTTTTACTCCTTGCATTCATCTTCATTCATATCCTTTCATTTGAAATCAATTCTTACGTTGTCCTTCATTCCCCAGACCACCGTCGTAAATCATTATCTGTTGACTTTCTGTCAATTCAATCAGGAGAGAGTTTTAACAATGATATATATATAACAAGCATTAATAATTAAAGTCCAGACCAGGGCATGTGACTGTTATGTTTGCTTACTAAACTCAACTTCAAGTTCTTGCCAGCATCACAACACTAAAGTTTCCTCATTGTTGATGTTTTTAGCGTCACTCATTTTGAGAAGCAGAAGTACATCTAATAACCTCAACCATGGCTCAGCTACAGCTCCAATTACAGTGCAGAGCAGCCAATGATCAGCTAATTTGCTGTATTGACAATTATCCTAATCAATTATTATATTTATACTATTCATTTATTTATACTTTAATCTGATCATTTGGTTGCACCTGACCGCATTGACTGCTTAACATCTTTCAGGCTGCAGCAGTGATGGTGTCATTTTTTTCTCACTGATCCACTGGCGGCTTCCCAATGAGTCACTCTTCAGTGCTTTAATTTCCCGACATGGCCTGAATCATTTCCCATCAAATGTTGATGGTCGTTTCTGTCTGGCGATGATAAGTTGCACAGGTCCCTGCGCAGACTGAGTATGGACGTGCTAGACAGTGAGACCGTCTGACGCTGTTAAGCGTAGACGTTCATAAAAACGCTGTTACTCTCTGCAAGCGCTTCCACCGTCCAGCAGAAACAAATCACCAGTAGAGGTTGGAATTCGCTTATAACCAATGTCAAAATTGCATAAATGAAAGCAACTGCTATCTCTTATTGGCCTGGTCAGTGCTGACGTAGCAGGCAGAAAGAGACCAAATGTGTAGAAAACAACTGGTGGGCACAAGAAAGATCTTTGGCAAGTTCATACGTTTTTGTCTTGACAGGTCTGGCATGCAGGCGACTGACATTTCTTTGACCTTTTTAAACATTAAGCTTCACTCAGCAATTTCAAGTGCATGGCAATGGGAAGATGTAATGGATGGATGGATACTCATCGCAATTCTGGCTTCTATTATTCTTATTACTACATTACATATCTGCTAAATGAAATCTTCATCTTCATGACATTTCTTGATGATTTTTTGGGTTCTACACATTTAATGTGATTCCTGTCCGGTTGGGTGGTTTTGAGAGTTAAGACCCTCAGCATCATCATACAGATATTGTGGGCCTGTTTACTTTTGCACAAGTGCATATTGGAAAAATAAGAAATAATAACCTATGACATTTAGGGATAAATCAATTTACTTCCTGTCTTAATGAAAATAATAATCTCTACAGCAAATCTGCTGAGATTTGCTGGATTTTAATCTTTACTGGGAGCAGAAATTGAGTTGTTGGCCTGCAAATAAAAATCAGTCAAATATAAAGTGTCAATTCATGAATACCTTGATGAATAGACAAAATGTCTGTGCACAGGTTTTGTTTCGCGAGGACAGTTTTTTGAATATCCAGATATACCAAAGGCCCCTCTGGAGTCCAGCCAGGCCTCGACTGCTCCCTCTTTCCTGTTAGTCTCCACATCTTAATAGACTTCCATTTAGACAGTGATCAATGTGTGAATACTATCAGCACAGTGAAAAAGGATTAAGAGCACCTGGCTATCTTCCTCCAGTGTTTGTCTCTTGGAAAAGGAATCCTTTGCTCTATACATTATGTCACAAATGGCTAAAAACGATGAGAATAATGTCCTAGTTTTTCCTTCCTATAGGAATGAAAAGATTTTGCTCATCAAGCTAACAAAAACGTAAGAAGATCACTATCTTTAAATCTGTTTTTTTGTTTTGTGTTTCTTTCACATCCTGTGATTATGTCTCATGTCGAGCGAATTGAATTGCCTTATTGTTGGGTGGTGCTACCACACATAAACTTCAAAACTGCCTCCATTCAACAATGTGCCTGTACGGTTTGTAATCATGACACTCTTGACAATAATGGCATTTTTTATGGTCAGCAGTTAACAGATGTAATGTGAATGCAGGTAGTCCAGTGACAGAAACACACAATAAACAGCAATACCATGTTAATATTTTCATAATGTTAAAAGAATACACATTAAAAAGGGCATTGAAAGCTATAACATGAGTCCGTTGCCTTTGTGCTAATTTAAAGCCTTTCTCTCTAAATGGAAACCAAATGGTTCATGTGTTTGGCTCTAGGCTTATAAGGAGGAAACTAAACTACCTTTCAGTCAAATATTATTTTATTTTTTTCATGACCAGGTGGGCTCCAATAGACACACCATGCGGCACGACTACTCCTCTTGCTCAACAGTGTGTCTGTCTGAGCCACTTAAAACACTGGCTCGGATCAGATCGGATCCATTCACTCCATTGGGTTTAGACCCATTAGCTTAATTAGAGCCCAGACTTTTAATTCGCCGTCAGATATTTCGATCCGTTGGCTGACTTTTCAATGCCTGACGTCAATGTTGAATCTTGGTGCAGCTTATACTTCCATTGGCTAGGTCTACACTAAGTGTTATAACGCCTTTATAACACAACTGATGGGAGGTAAGCTCCCTGACTCCCGGATAGCTGGACCTTTTCTAAAGATTGAAGCGACCAGCTGCAGCAGAAGCAATCATTTGGCTGAAGGACTTTTCTTTTGCTAAATAAATGACATGCATCATGCTGTCAGTGTATGTAGTAAACACTGTGGGAGCGCTCATGTGTCCTTTTGCCTCGACCTGCATCACACAAAACTCACATATGCACATAAACATATTTATGCATGCTAATTCATTTCATTTCATCATTTCTTACATACCTTAAAAAATTAGTAGATTAGTTGATTGCCGCTGTAATCCTCAAAACCAGATTAGGGTAGAAAGCCTTTGAAGGTCAGAAAGACCAACAGATTGCACTCTTAACTACACCCCCCCCCCCTCCAGTGAAGCACTCACGTGCTAAAACTAACCATTTAACTAGTTAACTATCCTCAAATCTGACTGCCAGTTGCATACAATAGACATAGTCTTGATATATAGTTAATATATATATATATATATTTGACTGTTTATAATAAGACTGTTGCAGAAGGAATTATGAGTGAATATGATCCAAAATACCAAGGGAGCTGAAATAGTATGAATCTAATAGCTGTATTTTCATAAATAATTACGACTGTCGTACAACTGATAAAGAGTTCAAAGGGTGAACAACTTAACAGCCTAAGAATTGCTAAAAATAATGCATAAGCAGTTTAGACTGTTAACCCTACCTCACCAAATTTTATGGATAAACTGATGAAAATGGGGAATTTTATTTAAAAGTAAGACCTGTCCCACTTCAGATTAAGCTAATCATACCGACTTACCATGTATATTTATTTAAATATAGGTATCAATACCTTATACTGTAATATGAATTATGTGATACATGCAAGCTCCTTCTCTGACCAACCTTGTATAAATTATTTTTGTGTTTGAGCGGCACGCTTTTCTTCAGAAAGTGTTTATCTCGCCTTGCAGTGGTGCTCTCTGTCCTTCTCTTTGGACTGATGTGAATGATGTGGACTGATCCAAGCTTTTTCTCTCTCTCTCTCTCTGTGAGTCCAGTTTGTGGCTGTGATCTGGTGCACTCGGGCTTCTTTCACCACTCTGGCGAGTACATCTGTACAGAGGACTACCAGCGGCTCTACGGGACCCAGTGCGACAGCTGTGACCAGTACATCACTGGGGAGGTGGTGTCTGCGCTGGGGAGGACATACCACCCACACTGCTTCGTCTGCAGCATTTGCAGGTATAGTAACAACATTGTCCTGTAATGCCTCGCCTCAAATTAAGAAACATCCCCTTTTCTGCTCCGGTACAATATTGGAATACAATATTTTTAAACATAGTACGGTTTTCATTGATAGTAATAATATCCACATGAGGCCCTTTACTATTACAAAGCAATGATGTATAATTACGGTCTATTATACTCTGTGACCATATTCAACAAATCAGTAGTATTAGTACAACATTTATTGATGTACCAATGAATGACCTCAACTGTTAAGTCCAGAAGTGTAGGTAAGAAGTTGATTAGACATTCCCTTCATACGTGCTTAATGTTTGTTTCAGAATGCTGCTCTCACTTTATTTATTATATATCAAGTCAATGTGGGCTTCAGTTCAGTTCATTTGAGGCCGGAGGGAATGTCTTAAAGGGCCGGTGAAGCTGCACAGTAAATATTATAATGTAAAAGGATAACTGGGAGCGAGTGTGTGAGATGTGCCCATGGATCATTAGGTTTTGGGGTGCTTATATTGAAAGTTTTTCTACTCCTCACTTTTGTGTTTGTTTTATGTGTTTGTGTTTGTGTTTGTGTGTGCATCAACTCCACTTAAAAAGAACCCACTGTACTGAAAAGTGGATGTTATGTATTCATCTTGAAAACAACTGAGTCAGCATATTGCAATAAAATGGTGTCTCTCAAATGGATTTTAAAACAAGCTCTCACAACAACCTGTGATGTGTGACTGTAGAGCTAACACCAGAAGAAAGCATAATATAGATCTGGGCAGTATATTGATTCTGACTTCCAATGTGGGGAAGACAATTTGACATGTAACTCGTTCTCGTGCTACTGAACAGACGAGAATGTTGAATCACATTTGTACTTTTTCAGGATGAACTTTCTGTGTTTCTGGGGCGACTGTGGAACAGCAGTGGCTTTATCTTATATCGTTATCATTTATAAGCCTTGTGTTGCAGTTCTCTTCTATCAGAGGAGTCTCTGCTGTGATCTGAACACACATTTATATACAATTCGGCTGTGGCTGCATGTGGTCCTCACACTACGTGGCCATAGCTGAGGCCTCAGGATAAAAGACATTTACTCAATGTCTTGATTCATGCTTTAATGTCTTCTTGAATGAAACCTACAGTGCAGACTGCTAAACCAAAGATGAGAAATAGTGTGAGGAGATGGGTGTATAGAACTGAGGCATCAGGTCGACACCCCGCTGGTGTCTCTTTGTTCAGGAGGAACCTTGACATTTTAATTAAATAAGTTTATTGATTTACTTTATATTTTTCAGTTGGGAATTTGAGAAACAAGTTCTGTGGGTGTGAGACTTCCTTGCTAATTTACGTGAAGAAAAGATAAAAAAAAAAAAAAATGTAATTGCCCCTCAACTGCCCCAGTTTTTTCAGTGCTATGAAAACCACGGCTGTCGTTTCATTCAAATCTGTTAAATTGTTTAAATCTGTCTGTTTGCATGGACGAATACTCTCTAACAGGGTAAGAGTCAAAATCTTATTCTGTGCAAAAAAAAAGAATTTCTGCAACACAAATTTTGCTTAGTCTTCTGTGTGTGTGCGCGTGTGTGTGTGTTTTCAGGAGTGCGTTCCCAATTGGAGACAAAGTGACTTTCTGTGGAAAGAAGTGTGTGTGTCAGCGGTGCTCACACACTCTGAGAGACGACAAACCCGTCAAGGTCCATGGACCAAGCTGTAAGAAACAAACACACAAACCTACGCACACACATGGAATATTTAACACACTGTATTCGGGATAATTCACAGGACAGGAATTACAAAGAAGTTGTGGTAGTTTTTAAATCTTCTGTGGTACCTTAAGCTAATTGCCAGCATTCATTTTGAGTCATGACGAGGCAGAGCGACACGGAGTCAAGATCTGAAAGATCCACATCTACGCTCAAACAGGTGCAGAGGGTTTGTTCATGTAGGGTATATTGAGAAATGCATTTAAATAATTAAAAGGGTATTGTGGAGGTGTGGTGCATTTCCTTTGTTTTCTATGAGCAATCCAATACTTATTGGAAAAACGACCCGCAGGCAATTTAGGGACCTTCAAAACCTCACCTTGAGGCCAGTTTGGTGATCCAGGTCACATCGAACTCTAGTTCTACAGCACTAGTTTTGTACTGGAGAAATTTTTCACTACTATTCAAGAATAATTTTAACTTTAATTTTTACTTTACTCCAACTTCAGTAAATAGTGTATTTGTTAGTGACTATCTTTTACCTGTAGAATAATCCACAATAGTTTCTCGTGTTCATAAAAATGATGCGTATCTCCTGAGGATTTAATAACAAGGATCTCCTGTGGCCATCATTTTATACATTTACACAGATACGTAAATTAAAATACCTTCACCCAACTGATTTCCACCAGCATGTAAGAGCGGCTGTTCACAATTCGGGTAAGAACGCTGCAAGAGATAGCCACATCCCCTGCAGCCCCCCCCCCTCCCAACCCACATGCCTCCACACAGAAGGTGGCCGGCTGCTCCAGGTAGTGTTGTAGCCTGGTTCTTTTAGCTCCATCTGGCACAGCCAGCGTGACTACAATGACCAAAAAAAAGGAATGAGCAGGAGAGGGGGAGGAGAGATAAGGACAGAGAGGTAGCTCAGAAGGCGGAAGAGATGGTTGCTGCGTTTCCTGACTCTCCTCTGCGCTCCTCTAGACTGTGCAGGCTGTGGCGAGGAGATCAAACAGGGACAGTCCCTGCTGGCTCTGGAGAGACAGTGGCACGTCACTTGCTTTAGATGCCGTACGTGCGGCTGTGCGCTCACTGGAGAGTACATCAGCAAGTAGGTGGCTTAATTCCCCCGTATGTACATTCCCGACTGAAGTTGACTGAAGTTGCGTTTGAGCCTGTATCCAATATTTTCTTTTTCATGTCTGACGCTTTGCACTGTGACCAGTGTGCTTAAAGAAAGCTACCTGGAGCACTCTTATCTGAATGGGAAAAGGAGGAATCTTTTTCCCGTCACCTGTATTATTTATTTGACAATATAAGACAAGAACACACAATTATTCCATCAGTCTTTTAATCAACAAGTTTTGTGTCTTTCTCACAATGCAAAATTGTTTTTGCTCATAGCTGAATCAACGCAATGTGTTACAGGACACATAATAGTGGAACAGTTGCACAAAAGCCAGCTGGTGAATTTTGTTTTTGAAATGCTTTTTTCCCGCTGCATCAGGGATGGGAGACCGTACTGTGAGACTGACTACCACGCTCAGTTCGGTATCCGGTGTGACAGCTGTACCAGGTTCATCAGCGGCAGAGTGCTCGAGGTGAGCGCACTTTCCCATGTGTGGATATGTGAGCGTGTGTGTGTGCTTTAGACAGATGGGAACAAGAGGGTGGATGGGCGTATTTTTTGTTTGTGTGTGTCTTTTGTGGAGGAAAGAGTGGGTTTGTGTGCCTGTACAGCAGTATGCGTGCGTGTGTGTGCGTCCGTCTGTAAAAAGCCGCTAAAAAACGCAGCTGTCCCTCTTTAAATGAATGAAGTGCAAAACCAACAAAGCGACACTCTCTCCCATCTCCTCGACCGCATTCATTCTTCTTTAGTTTCTGCCTCTCCTCTCTCTTCATGCCTCGTTCTTATTCTGTTTTCTTATCGCCACTTTGTTCTGGTTTCCTCATTTGCGTTATCGGCAGTAGTCTCCCTCTCTCGCCTTATTTATTTCCTCTCACTTCACTGCTGGTCTCCTCTAGGCTGGAGGGAAGCGATACCACCCCAGCTGTGCCAGGTGTGCCCGCTGTCACATGATGTTCGTGGAAGGAGAGGAGATGTACCTTACAGGTGAGTGAAGGCGGGAGGGTGCTCGACACACACACACACACACACATATATATATATGTAAAGCTTAGATAAGACGGAAAGAAACCAGATGGCAAGTGTGTGCGTGCCTACCTGTGTGTGTGTGTGTGGGGGGGGGGTTGGAGAGCTGTAGAATATATGGTTACCAGATACGTGACGGCTTTTCCCAGCGTGTTGAGCTCACACACAACAGTCTTTACTCGGTGGTAAAGACACACAACTGCACACACCTTCCCCCAGCCGATTATTTTCCTTTGTTCACACAAAGATTGGAGTCAATGACCACTCAACCTCTGCGACGCCGTGCCCATTACTCTGCACCGGCCCTGACAGAATTGATCTAAATGAGACAGAGTTTGCCGGATGTTTAAATTGAATCATCCAGGAGCTGTTTCACAAAGGAGATAATAGTAATTAGAATGAATAAGCTTATTTGTGCTCTCATATGGATCAATATGAGGAACTGGCAAACCTTCTTGACCGTGTGGGATAAAATAAAGAATGAATGTGCATTTTGCTTACATACAACCAAATGTTGTACAAATTACTCATAGCCTATAGGCCATAGTATCAAATAAAGCAAATAAAGAATATATTTTGCTAAACTATGATTAAGTCCCCTTCCCTGACCTTAAAATTGACCATAGCTCTACCACAGTTATGCAAAATTGTTGTCTGTGAACATTTAGCAGATAAACACTATGTCAAGTATGTGGAACAATGACATGAACATACTGTACCAAAGGAGAGATACTGAAAATAAAAGCGCACTGAAATTGTAAACTCCACGAATGTTTGCTTGAGATAAGTTTGAAAGTGAATTAAAAAATTCAAATAGCGAATGCACAGATGACTGAGTTGAATGCAGATTAAACGCAGAGCTACTGTCCCGTAACATGAGGTAACACACAGAGGCCACACAAGTAGACGCCTCCTGCTTCACCTTATTGACATTCTGCTGCTCACCCGCTCACAACTGTAAAACTCCAAATTTGCATATTCTAACCAAAGTGTGTGTGTGTGTGTGTGTGTGTGTGTGCGTGTGTGTATCCATCTCTGCCTGGACACACAGTATATGCAGGCTTAACTTTCCGTGTGCAGCAGTGAACGCGCTTGAAAAGCTTTTAGCACATTAGTGTGTCTGCATACGAAGGCAGGTTTGTTTGTGCTCCTGAGCGCTGCCCCAAGGTTACACTCACTCCTTTTGATGACTTCAGACGAGTGGGATGGCTGAGCGATCGCCCTCATGAGACACACTAGATTACAACACACACGCGCACATAACACATGCGCACACAGGTGCAATCAATCTCGTGATACATGTCTGGAATAAGAAGTTGTGTGTGTTGGAGGTGGGGGGTGGAGAATAATTTAATGAAGTAACCGTGAATGTTTAATCTCCAATGTTGGATCAATGTTTCGTCAGCAGGGTTCTTATGATTCAGCCTTTTACAAACATCGGATGACGCTTGTGTGTTATATGACCTCCAGTTTACAATCAAAATCACCATCACTCTTTTCTTACTCTCTCAAAGTCTAAATTAAAAAAAGACGTGGCAACAGACATCAGGAAGTTAAAAGAATGCAAGTATTCATTGTACATATCAGGCTGACAATATTAGTCTGATGCGTATGCATTTCCTCAGCATGATTCAGCAGAAAAGAAACTCTCGAGGCCATTTATATATTTGCAGCTCTGTAGCATTAGAATTTCAAATGACACAACATAAATGGCAATATTTCCTTCCTGGTTTTCATAGGCTACGTTCATCCCCTTTGAATATAAGATAAAGAGAGCAGAGTTCTCCACTGCCCTCATTTTACATGAAGTTAACACAATAGTCAGTACAAAAACAAGACTTAATTCCTAAATGAAAAGGACCACAATGTCTCACACATTTCCGGCGGCTGACTTCACTTCTCCCAACTGATGATGTTTTGGATTGAATTCCTTTTCTCTGCACCGTTTAGATTCTCCTCCTCCAGGAGATAAAGGATCTCCGGTCCGAGGCCATACATCTGTTTGGCAGCAGAGTTGAGGAGTGTGGGTGGGACGGGGGTGCACTGAATCACCACGCATTGTTCCAGTCCACACTATTGATTTGGTGTGTGGGTGTGTGTGTGTAGTCTCTGTGCGTGTGCAGGTCAGATTTATGGTGTTCATAGTAGTTGTATATTAGAGTCATGATCAGCTAACTGAGACCATTTGGTTCCTGCGTTGCCCCGAGGCCTGAGAAAGTGTGTGTGTGTGTGTGTGTGTGTTCAAAGGGGATTTATTACTGTCATCACCATTAGCTCTAGACACATATAGTATCCTGACATTAGTGGTTGTTATGCTTATGAATACAAAGTGTGAGCTTTATCTTTGCTCAGAGGTAACATTATCTTTTGTTTCTTTTAGGCCACCGCCTGTTATTGTTCAATTCGGTTCAATTCAAAAAATGTTTCTTGGGTGTTGACTGTTAAAGTGAAATTCTGTCAACCAGTGTTTCTGTTTAGCATGTATATGCACAGTTTATGCAATAAATAAACATTTCTACGTAAAAAAGAAATAATGAGTAAATGTTTTATTTTGTGTAGCATACTGCGATGTTATACCACTTATTTCTCTTTTATATGTCTTATCCTTTGACGCTCACTGTCTCCTTAACACAAAAGTACATGATTTGGTCTTTATTTATTTTTGGAGAAATGTGGTTCTTAATTCAATGTGCAGCAAATACGATGTTTACCATGATCACAATCTCAGAAATCTAAAACACATCTGTAGTGCATATTATAGATCTAAATATCGTTTGGCTCCAAGCGATGCAGATATCAGCTTTAGTGAGGCCTGCCTTCTCTCCACTATTAATGGCTTTAATGGACTCGGCCAAATCTGAGGCTGTAATGGACTCGGCCAAATTTGACCTGGTTGATCAAAATAATCCTTACTCTTCCGTCCAAAAGTGTTCAAAGGGACATTTTTACTTGATGGTGATGCTACAAGGAAGGTTGAAATATCACCGAAGCTATTACATCGATCCTGAAAGGGGCATTCAAGTGTGTAGCCAATTGTAAAGCCATCCAAATTGTTGTCCAATAGTTGGTGAGAAATTTCACTCAAGAGCACAAATGAAGTCATGGTGGCGCTAGAGGTCAGGGGATCGGCACAAGTGGTAGGATCCATCATCTAACGCCACGGACGTCTGAACAGAAGTTTCATGGCAATCCGTTCAATAGTTGCTGAAATGTTTCTGTTGGGAACAAAATGGGGGTTTCTCCAACATTACAATTCCTTAATCCCCTCAGCCAGGCAAGGCTGAAATCGCACGCATTTCCCATCTCCCTCCATGTTTATTTGTGTGAGGAGACGACACGGCTTAACTCCCGCGTCCTCAGACCGGACAAACGGCCTCCTGCGTCTGATGAGGACGCAGAGAGAGGCCGATCTGCTCTTCATTGGATCACAGCGGCCTACACGGGCTAAACGAAATGAACTGAGCTAAAACGATGTGTGTTTGTGTGCAGGTTCAGAGGTTTGGCACCCCATGTGTAAAGAAACCGCTCGGCTGGAGAGAAAACTGAGGGTGAGCAATACTGGAAATATCCACGACCGCCTGCCGCTTCTCTCTATTTCTGGTTCGGCCCTCGTTTTGTTTCTCTCTGTGTCTGAAATGTTCATGTTGTTGGTTTACGAGATACAATGTTCTTTGTATTATAAGAAACCAACCAAGACCAGGCTCTCCAGATGATGTTGTTTTTTAGTTAAGGACACTTATTGGAGCGAGAGACTGGCTCTGTTGTCCTTCTGAGCATTAACAACTCGTAAGCCTTGTTTATCACAAATATTACTCAAAAAGTTGTGGATCTGCAGTTCATGACGTGAGCCAGCTGCAGCCAATGAGAGTAGCAGGATTTAACACGTGACACTTCCTCGCAGTGAAAGATTTTGTAGTGTGTGTGACCCTTCTTCCCAGGTCAGTCATGTAGTTTAAAAAACACATGGACTCAAAGACACACAGTTATTGCCGTGCAGTGTGTGTGTGTGTGTGTGCAACTTTCATCAGACAGCAAGTACATAGAAATCTTTACGATAGATTGACAGGTCGTTTGAGCTGTCTCACCTTTGACCCTCAGACCTGCTCTGACTCTTCTGTCCTACCAGCTGAGACACACTTCTGAGACGGCGTCCGTTTCTCCTCCAGGCTCCTCTCCTCTCCTCGGCTCCCCTCGCCGGCTCATCTGTGTGAGTACTGACGTCGCCATGGTGATGCTAACAATGTCATGGTGACGCCCTCAGTTGTCACAGCTTTCAATCAAAATATAACAGACAGTGACACAATACAAAGAGTCCCAGGAAGCGCTTTCTGTCTCCCATCTATCTCGTGCTAGTTTGTCTTTTAATCTTTGCACATGTCCTGTCCTCTTTGCTTCCCTCAATGTCCCTTAATCGGCCATAAGATATTTTTAACTTGTCATGAAACATGCCCACAGGTATTTTGATGTAACCCACTCACCCGTCAGTCTGTTTTTTATTTTATTTTCTGTGTATAAGTCTTCCACCTGTGTGTTTATGTTTATTATAACAACTCACTATATTTTCTTTTCTTTTCTGTGGATCTCTGGTCCGTTTAGCTTCTTTCCGTGTTTGTCTTTTTGCATGCACACAATGTATCAATGTATTATTCATCTCTCTTTCTCTCTCTCTCTCTCTTCCAGTCTAAAGCTGATGTTTCGGACTATAAGCAGCTTGCAACTCTGCCCAGGGTCAAGCGCATATATGACGTCCACAGGCCGGACATCATCCCTTATCAGGCCGACCATGCACACACACACCTCTCAGATGACACTCTGGAGCGATACAGCTGCGTACAGGTACACACACACACACATACACACATACACACACACTCATACAATAAATCAATCACAAAAGGTACAGTGTATAACCGAAAGTCAGGCAGAAGGAAATTGACCAATAATTTATAGCATAACAATTATGTTTTTTCTTCTCTTCTAGTCATTGGGCTCCTCTTCCCCGTACTCTCATGTAAGTATTCAGAAACAACGTGATTGAAAGCTAATTACGGGAGAGCTGTGATGGATCAACAATCCGCAGCCAAACACAAGCCATATTATATACAGTTTCCTATTCAGTGTTTATCACAGCGCTATCTCTTAGAAGCGTTCATTCGCAGCGTGAAATTAAAGGTCTTTGTGTGTGTGTGTGTGTTTGTGGATGTGTGTGTTTGTGTGTGTGTTTTGGTTTGTTTATTTGTGTGTGTAAAGGAACTTCTTTACTATTAAACT
Source organism: Pungitius pungitius (assembly GCF_949316345.1). Classification (NCBI taxonomy): domain Eukaryota; kingdom Metazoa; phylum Chordata; class Actinopteri; order Perciformes; family Gasterosteidae; genus Pungitius; species Pungitius pungitius. The sequence continues at coordinate 9,734,732 of NC_084915.1, read as the reverse complement.
GCTCTCAACTTAATTAAAAAATGGGTTTTGAAAGGCTCCTACACTCCTTTAGTAAATGAAAGCACATTTCTCTAAGAGTCTCTCTCTCTCTCTCTCTCTCTCTCTCTCTCTCTCTCCATATATATATATATATTTAGGATCTCTTGGATGGTTTGGAGGTGAGAACGAGGCGTTCCTCCAGCTCCGCCTATACCGATTCCCCTGCACACAGTCGCCACGGAGGCTCCCCGCTGCATTGTTATCTCCCCGGTAATGGGCCCACCCATGCAGAGACGAACGTGCACACACACACACACACACACACATATGCACACAGACATTATGAAGTCCAATTAGCTCTTTGAGTGGGTGCAAACAGGGTGTCGTGTCCCGTTCCAGCAGCTGCCCTGACATGAAAACGTACACGCTGACATGCATGTAAATCTTCAGGTTATCTGTCTTTGGGTCTGTTTGGGGACATGGGCCGTTGTGATGCTCATGCTTTGGTTTCCCTCACTGTGATTGGCTGCGCTGGCTGTAGGCAGAGAGAGTGGCAGGAGTTCACCCTATTACAGTCAGCCCGAGCCAAGGTGCACCACACCCAGCACCACCACCTTCCAAGCCCCCAAGCATTTCCATGTACCAGGTAGGCCCTCATGTGTACCGCTGACCCCTGACCTGTTTACTAACCTGAAAATGCCCATGTCAGATTGCCACTGACCCACTCCGCCAACATTTACTCAGGAATATTTAAATGTATTTAAATACCCTGAGCCCAAATCAACTCGAGCTTCTCTCCTAGAATACAAGCATTCATTCAAACATTCAACACTCTCATTCTCAGTGAGCCTTTAACCATGAAAAAAAGGTTTTGATAACCACTTCATTCTTTTTTTTTTTGCTGTTTTCACCTGTTTTATTAAACATTTAAGTTGTGTGAAATTGTGACTATTTCCCCCCTTTTTACTTCATATTTGATAGAGATCCATCAATTATTAAAATATTCTTGGTTTAATTTTCTGATGCCTACAAAATTTGACACACCATTTTGTTCAAATTAAATCATTCATCTGTAGAAATCGCAGCAGCTATCCTTATTTCATTCATTCATTCATCTGTCTAATTTATCTTTCTGACTCAAGCTTTTGCATGAGCTCTTTGATTTAACAACTGATAGCAGTTCATTTTATTCAAATACTTCATCAACCTTCCATATTATCTTCCCTAAATGTTTTACTCTTTGTTTGTTTCACTTTTAAAGGGCTTTACATTTCAATGCAAGCTGTGCATTTGGTTTCCTTCCATCCTTTCCTCCTGCTGCCTTTAGTCTATTCCTTACTGCATGTTTCCTCTCTCCAGTTTTTTCTGGGGCTGCTATTCCTTGCCAGTCTCTGCGACATCACTCCCTTCATGCTTTTCAACAAGGAGAAAAATGTATTTGGTAAATGCTTTTATACAAAGTGCCCACAGCATGAAGAGTGCTTACAGATTTAGTATGAATACCCCACTGGGATTCGGACCTGGAACTGTGGCAGATTTAATGGCAAACCCTGTGCAGGAGTTGGAAATATTTTTATCATGTTTGTTTCCTTTTTCTGTCGTTTTTTAATTGCAGCTCCTGACACCATTTATTTCTTATATTGACTATAATGTGTTGTTGTAGTGCTTTTTCAGCACTCATACTAAAAACTACAAGGAACCACATGCCGGTGTCACCTCTAAATCTTTATCTTTTCCTCTGCCCCTCGTCCAGCCCTCGATCCACCCTTCAACTGCTCTCCTCCCTCTTCTTTATTCCTGTGCCATCTGCTGCTCTTTCCAGTAATAAGCCTGTGAATCTGTTTCAATCAGCCTGGATGCACGGCTCTGCCGCCGCCTTAGCAGTTCATCACTAGTGCTGTCAGCTTTATGGCTAAGGAGACTGTGAATGTATGCTACTAATTCGGAGGGCGGGTTTAGGAAAGGAAATCCAGATTCCTCTCCTTCCACTCTTCCCTTTGCTCTGCACACTCATTATGTGGTTGTTTACATTCTCAGATTCTGAGGAAACCAACATCTACAGGAAACCCCCCATCTATAAAAGAAGAGGTTAGTCGATTCCTCACTGTGTTGCCTTTCTTTTTTTGGCGATTTACCTTAGTTAGTGAGTTTCTTGTCAGTGCCTTCTTTGGATGAAATATGCTTCTGTTTGTCTGCTTGAGAACATCTGCTTGGGAAAAGATGAGATCTCACATCTGGTGCTTCTTATGACAGAAAAGTAGTCAGAGTGAAGTGAAAGCATTTTCTCTCCCTGCCCGCACAGGCATAATAAACATCATGTCTGCTTTTATGTTATATGTTAGTCGCCCATTCTGATTTGAATCTGGAAGAGAAATGGCTGTCCATAGGATCCTGCAGCTCACGTGTCACACTCGGGCTGGGGCAGGATGCAGTGAGGACTCAGGCGCCGAGTTTTTCAATCAAAAGTGCTCTTTATTGTAGCCAAACCTAGACGTGCTCCAACGACGAGGGACATAGACAATGACGCGACAAAGGACAACAGGCACACAGGGCTTAAATACACAAGGGAGGTGCAGGTGATTGGACACAGGTGGAGACAATCACGCAATCACAAGACAAGGCAGGAAGTGAAGTTACCCCAGGACCACAAGAGACATGAAACTTCAAACTAAAACAGGAAGCGAGGCCAAACCGTGACATCACGTGAGGATTTGCTGCAGATTTATTCAAGGAACTGTAGGTTCAGCTCAAAGCAGACTTTTCCACTATTTGGACTACAATTCATTCACTGTGTCAAAATGATGCTTATTGCTCCGTACTTGGAGTGCTGGAAAAATGAGTGAGTGTTAATCTGTTAATTTGATGCAGAGTAGATTTTATAGTCATCGTCCTATTTAAAGGTGAATGCATAATGAATTTGAAAGTAGAAACACCTCAATACATCCTGTAAACTGTGAAGTTAAGTAGCCGTCAAGTGGATAAAACAGAAACAGAAATTTCCTAATGCATAAATCGTTCGTTCTAGCCTACAGTAAGGTCATAAATAACTTGGGGAGGCTTGATACCACCCCCCATGAGAGGAGTGTATCTGGTATCATGAGACAATTCCATTTTCTATGTCAAATTTCACAAAGTTCTGTGTTTTCTGCCTCGACAACCACAGTGGTATCGCCTCTCACATTATATACATCTATATTAAATAATAGATTTCAAATTGAGGAATTGAATGGTAAGAGTTGAGGTATCTTAACGGCAAAGAAAAAGTTACACACAATATGGCCTTCATATACCATACCGTTAAACAGTATTTCACTCACTTGCTCTTTCAAGTGCCTTACAAAAGCTGCAAAACCCCTCCAACAATTTCCCTCAAGATATTGCCCCCTTTCATCCTCACAAGGACCCCCCCCCTCTCCTGACTTTGCTTCCTTACTGGAAGTTGTGCATCATGTCCCATCGCATCTTCCCCTGACCTCTTTTCATTCTCTGTTCTCTTACTTTTGATGCCTTCTCCTCCTCCCCTCCTCCCCCTGTCGAGCCCTCCCCTCTTTGTAAGTAAATTTGCAACTTTTTCCTGCTTTTTTTTACCAAAGGGAAAATCATTTTTGAGACTAACAATAAATAAACAAACCGATCACAATTTTGTTGAAGCAAAACGTGTTTTAGCATTCTTGCCGCCTAGTTGACTTTACCCTGGGAATTCTCATCTTTGTCCATCTCTCTTTCTCGTATCGTCTCTCCCTCAGAAATGTCTCCCTCTCCAACAGCCAATAAGAGTAAAACCAATGAGAATCTCCTCAATTCAAGCAGCCTTTCCACCTCCAACTACAACAGCATTTATCACCCTGACTCCAACTATTACCCATATGCCGGCTCTCCAAAAGGTACTGCTCCTTTGCATACTAAAACATCCTGTTTTTTCACAAACACATGCTTAGGAACCTGTATTTATCCTTCACATAACTTTAGTCTCCAGGGTCAGGAGGTTTTCTTCTGGAGGAGACGAGGATGGATGGAATCACAATATAAACAAGGTAAGAATATATTATATTTGAAGTGTGCGTTAATATGTAATGAGCTAGTCAATGAAATGGTTCTTTCCAACCTTTTATTTAACCCATCCTTCTATCCTCCCCCCCTCCCCCCCAAACACAGGGAATTGGCAGGATGATCTTGAAGGAGGAGATGAAAGCGCGGTCAGCTGGTCACGACAATGACCAGTGGGGGAGCAGACGCAGTTCCGGCTGTTGCAGCAGGGAGGCACTGAACAACGTGGACTACGGCTCCCTCAATGGCTGTAAGTCTGTGGTTGTGAGTCTGTCCTCTGGTGTCGTTACTTGAATCCGTCAGTAAGAGCTGACATTTCGTTTGCCAGGTATTTGATCGTTAAATACTTCCAAAGTTAACCATTTATCTCCTGATGGCAGAAAAGTCAAGGGAACATAGTTGTCACTACAATAAATTAAGAATAGAAATGATCAACTAAACACATTTAATGGTGTTGCGTCTGACAGTTGGTCTTCTGGGAACCATGAATGTCTTCGAACATTCATGCAAAGAAAAAATGTTGTTAAATTTTTTGTAAAATTTAAAGTGGTGGGCTGAAAGGCGGCTGTTGCCAATGAAAGGTGATTGTGAATAATGTATGTACACATCATCTGTAAGAACTGACCTGGTCCCTTAAAGTCGTATTAGGGTTGAGACTGTGGTCCAGGTTTCAGGTAGTGTAATGGGGATGGAAACTGAAAGGGTTTGAGGCCATGAATACATGCTTACCTTTACAGGAGGATGATGCAGTGTGTGTGTGTGTGCGTGCGTGCGTGCATGCGTGCGTGTGTGTGAGGGGTGGGGGGGGGGCATCCACTTCTGTTATAACTCTTCCATTGATCCCATTCCTCATTGCCTTCAGCACGAATAAGGGGGTGTGACAAAGATGGAGAGACTCAGGGAAAGAAAAGGTGTTTAGGTGGAGGTCAAATGGGAATGAACGAGAGGTGGTTATAGCAGTAGACCCTGAGAGAGAGAGCGAACCAGATAGAGAATGAATTTAATTCAAAAGAGAGTGAGAGAGTGAGGAGCTAAAGCAATTTGGAGCTGTTCAGAGAAGATGTATGACATGAAGCCGAGGGGTAAATTAGGGTCAGAGAGCGCTGGTGAGAGAGGAAAATTAGCAATGTGCACAGGGAGGTCCGACAGAGAGGTGTTGATAATGTGGCGGTTCATTGCTGCGTAATCCCACTGGGTTTAGACAGTCTGCTGCTTATATACTGATTAGAAAAACACTGCAAGGTGTGTTCTCATTTAGAGAAGGCTGATTTCTAAAATACGAGGTTCGGCATTTGAACAAAATGACATGAGAGATGAACTTTATATTTCTTTGATCATCCTTTGACTTTTCATCTATTGCCACCATCACTACATTTCAATTTTCCTGGTGGTTTATGATTATATACCAGTTATGAAAATACCTTTTGCTAATTAGCAAAGGTTAGCTAAAGTTAGAATTTACTTTAAAGCACATGTGTGTCTCAGTACCGCCTCGTATGGTTTTAAGAAAAGAAAAGCCTAGTTTGAAATGAAAGAATCTCAAACTGTAGCACAGTCCATTCAAATTACAAAATGAAGTGGGTTACACAAATGCATTTTTAACAGGAATGACCCGATGCTGCATGGCTGTGCTGCTCCATATTTTATAAGATGTGTAGGTTGTGATGGAAGATCTGTTTGCATGTTGATGCCGTCAGGGGCAAATCCTCACATGCTGATCATGCATCATCCCACTGATGTTTTATAGATGTCCCACAACAGCTGGCCTTCTTTTGTTGCCCTCTCCTGAAAAATAACCCTCTCATCTCAGTTTACTGTTTGTCCACATACTTTTACTATTTGACAGGTTTATGACCTCCACTTAACACAGTCTCACACGGTGCACTTGCTTGTGTCACACAGACACTGATATGCATGTGTCTGAGTGCACATACAAAGAGGTTTCATCAGGGGCAGTTACAGTGCTCAGGAAACATCAGCTGATAGCCCATTTTGGACATATGGCGTAAACAACTTCACTTCCTTGAGAGCTTTTAAACCAGTGTTTGAACTGTACAGTTGAAACCAGAAGTTTACATACGCTATGCAAAAAGACGCATAACACTTTTTTTCTCACTGTCTGAAGTTAAATCAGACTAAACCTGTCCCATTTCAGGTCCGTTAGGATTAACACAATTATTTGGTAACTTTTGCTAAATGTCACAATAATGAGAAAGAATATTTTAGAGAATTTTTCATTTGATTTAACTTCAGACAAAAAAAAGTGTTATGTGTTTCTTTGCACAGTGTATGTAAACCTCTGGTTTCAACTGTATGTAAAAGGTTTTGCTATATATATTTTTTCTGCTCAACACACAAAACCTTAATGAAAAAGATTCAGTCATTTGAAGGCGCATTGGGATGAAAATAATAAAGTGTCCTGTGTGTTTTCTCTCGCTGCTGTCTGTCCTCAGCTCCCGGGTCTGTCCACAGTGGAGACAGCGGTGAGTAGTTCATCACGACCTACCTGACAATCGCTTTCTTTTCCAAGTTACAGTAGTATATAAACATTATAAACTTACATTGTTCTACGTGCATTTTAAGGTCACAATCATACCATTAGAATAAATGTCTGATATTTGTGGAAATACTGTAAGACCTTAAGCGATAATTTAAATGTCAGTATATATTAGAGGCCACCACTTGTACTCTAAATGATGAACGATGAATGATAAATTGATAAAGAAGTTGCTTATTAGAATTATTCATTGTCACACAGTTTGGCAACGGTGCACACTTGAAACAACCAGCTTTCCTAGACACACCTAATGAACAATCTCTGTGATGTATTTTTTAGTTGAGAATACCAGAGTTGTAGATGGGGAAAACCCATTATAGCAGTCATGCTGTACAGTCGCTCTACACACCAGCGAGTATTCCACTGGCTCCCTGACCTCGCTGTGTAATTTAATTTCCTTTCAACACGAGAGGGAAAGAGGGCAAGAAAGCAAAAAAAGAGGATGGGCGGAGCAGAGAAGAGCAAAAGAAGCAAATAGTGCAGATACAGCGATGAGGAATAACTTGAGGGCATGTGTGTGACTGCGCTGCCCTCTGCTGCTGCAGCTGAAGACGTGCACAACACATGGACGCTTGGATGCTGGTGGTTACCAATGGTTACCAACAAGAGAGATGTGGCCATGCTGGAGGAATGAACACAGAAAAATTGATTTAATTTGGATGTGATTATTATTGAAACAAATAATGATGATGGGAAGTAGCAATGCACAAAATGCTTGTGAATGCGCAGGTGGATGTAGCGCAGTTTTTATTTGTATTTTATCACGTAGTTCTCCTCCATCTTCTGGTTGAATCTAATCTAAATCTATTTCACCAGAGGATGAAACAGCACAACTCAATGACTGGTCAGAGTCACATGGCTTCATCAGAAGTCTGTCGGCTGGGCTTTAGAGAAGTAGAGGGAGCCTTGAAGTTTACAAAACAGTTAGTCTGTGATATTAGTTGATATGACAAGCAACTTTCAGTGGAAAGAGACACTGCCCCCCTATTCATAAATTGAGTGTGTTCATCATTTTGCATTACTTTGTTTGCTTGCTTTTGTTCCTGCAGACTCATACATTGCTAAATCATCGTCTCTGCCAGGCTACCGCAGGAATGGAATAAACAGGGTAAGTGTGTTAATGTGTGTGACTCTGTGTTTGTGTGACTTTAATGATTTCTCTATACTTTGTTTGATCCTTTCCCTCTATTATAATAACAAAATGCATCTTTTCACTTATGTTTGCTTCTGTCCTGGCAGCCTGTTAGCGCTGGTGCAGATTATTACCAGTATGATAGCAGCAATGCGGTTAACTGGCAGATCAGAGGTAAGACTATTGTGCAGCTTGAGTCTCCTTTTTTCACCTCATTCACCCCCCATCCTGATGCATATCATTTAGACTGTATACAATAATAGAAAGAGGTGACAACAATTGCAAACAGATGCCATGGATGATAATGGCTTTTCTCTTCTGCTTTTCTTTCAGAATACAAGGTAAGTCAAAGCAAACTGTACTGGGTCAAAGGTCTGGATCAATGCTTGATGGATAAGGATGATGTGTTCAAAGTTATACAATTTGAATTCACCTAACTCAGTTACACCGACTTCAATTAGTGTAATGTTGTTGAACGGACGACTCAAACATTGTAATAGTTTTGCTTGTGAAACTAAAAAGTCTACCACCTTGGGTGGAAACTAGGGGGAAAAGAAATTGGTAATGTTCTGCAACTAATTCTCCCATAAGAGGGACAACGGTTGTGGGCTCACACTCAAGTCTCAAGTATATAACTATAATTTTAAGTTGTCTGATAAGTTAAACTTTATTACTTAAACTGAAATGGATTCAAACATTTAACAAGACACATCATTTAATTTGTGTAAAACATCATTAGGTGTTTTTCTATACATTTGTTTGGCTGATTGGAAAGAGTTACTGGCAAATCTCAAATACAATCGTACAAGGAAGGTCTTTAATAAATGATTTTGCCGGAGTCTCCTTTTAATTAAAAGAAAGTATGAAACATTTCAGGACAAATATTTATCTTTAATCTCTTCCTCATTGGAATACTGCATGAATAATTACACTAAACTAAAGAGAGACTCAATCATTTTTCAAATTAATTCTGGCATTATTGTGTTGTAAATCCTGCTATTGGCCACTAGAGGGTTGATGACAAAAATCAAATGTTCCATCGGAGGACCTTGATAGCAGAATGGTTCCTGTGCAAGTTCAAAAATACCACATAAAATATTAATTTACAAGTATCTTTTTCAATGGTGAATTGTAATTAAGTTGTAAAAGTAAACAAGTTAAATTCCATCCTTAGTGAACCTGCCTCGACAAAGCATATGAATGCAGCTACATTTCCATGTGACATCTGTGTGCGTTTTAGTTAAATACAAGTTATTTTGTGTGTGTGTGTGTTAGATCTACCCATATGATGTCCTGATAGTGTCTGTCAGAGGACAGCAGCGTCTGCCGAGTGATGTGGACAGAGCCAGACTCGAGGTACTCTTTTACAAAATCTACTTCAATAACTGTCTTGCATGGTCAGATGAAAGTATATTGAAAACTCAGACTGACTGTTATAGCTGTCCATCGTGCCATAGCAAAAACAATTCTGAAAGGAAAGGACCTTAACCAGAAAGGACTTACTTGTGTCCTCTCCTCCCAGCGTCACCTCTCACCGGAGGAGTTTCACAGAGTCTTTGGAATGTCCATGTCTGCTTTCGATCACCTCGCCCAGTGGAAGAAGAACGAACTGAAGAAACAGGCCCGACTCTTTTGAAGCCACCAGCACCGTCCGAAACAATGCAGGTTCAACATTGTGCTCCAACAAACCCCCAAAGAGGCCCGTTGACCCCAAAGTGACTGTCACAGGGGAAGTGGAACTCTCCACAATCAAGTTTTCTACTCCTCTGATGTGACAGGAGCAGAACTGCTGACCCTCCGGTACCAACTAGCGAAAGGAGGGAGAACTTTGACTTTGAGACCCAACCGATGAGCCACAGTGGAGCTGCAACAAAGCTAAAGAGTGAAAGGAGCTGTTCTCACTCTTACCAGCAGGTGGCAGCGTGAAAACAAGAGCAATCAGGTGGAAGTCTGATGCATCACCAGGTGGACCTTAAGCTGATGTACTTGATACCACACTGAGAGTCCGCCATGCTGCTCCAAACGGGCATCCATGTTCAAAATAATGGAGGCTGTGAAGAGTAGGAGTGAATGAGTAAAATGATTCAGTGGTATTCATACAGACACTATGATCAGCCGCTCATAAGATGAAAAGAATACTGTGACTCTCACCAACATTATGGTTATTGAACGTGAGTGTTTGTTCATATGTATATGTGCAAATGATGAAACCAAAAGGTTTTCTTCTTTTTTTATTACTGGCATGGTTTTATTTTTCTGTCAGTATTTCTGAAGCCATATGAGTGTTTAGAGTTCTTCTCAATGACATGAGCAGACTGTACAGTTCACTTATAGTAGGGTTTATTGTGAATTAACCATGTCATAGAAATCAGGTTTTATTACATTTTTTTATTACATAATAATAATTATTATAAACAATTTATTTTTGCTTTTGTTATTTAAAGGAATCAACGTTTATGTTGCACAGTATATGTCACAGACAAATATCCAGACCCTCTGAATATTGAGAAAAATAAAATGCTCAGGTGAAGGAAGCAAAGGAAGAGATGAAGGAAAGAAGGATAGAGAACAGGAGGTAGTAACGACGGGGGGAACGTGTGAGGCGAGAAACAAAAAAGAAAGCTGCCAAGAGACAAAAAGTTCAGGGAGTTTAAAAAAAGAGTAAATGAATGTCACAAAAATTGTAGAAACAGAATTTGTGCGTGCGTATGTGTGTGTTTGTAGGTCTTCAACAATAGAGCAATGCATAAATGTGTTTTTTATTTAAGAGAGTAACCTATAATTTCCAAACATGTATCTGTAACTGAAACTTGTGAATAAATGATTCAACCATCACCATTTTATTATTTATTATCTTCATTATTATTTTTGATGACCCCTAAATGCACATGTTTCTGATATAGTCTTTTTATTTTTGGTTAGATATCACTAGTTCAGTGGTTTATTGAAATCTTGAAAGGATTCAAGTGAGTTTTTCTTTTTTTAAATCTAGAAATATTGGAATTTGCTAAATATTGCCATTGCTGTTAGGCTACAGCTCTGAGGAAGAAGCTGTTCCTCAGTCTGTTGACCATGAGCTTAGAGATGAGTTTTGCTTTCTTGAGTTTCCTGAAGAAGAAGAAAAAGAGCCTCTGTTGGGCTTTCTTCACCAGGTGGGAGGTGTTGATGGCCCATTTGAGGTCCTTTGTGATGTGGATTCCCAGGAATTTGATTTCACTTACACTCTCCACCTCCTCACTGTTTATGTGGAGAGGGGGAGGTGTGGTCTTGTGGTCTGGTTCTCCTGAAATCCACGATGATTTTGGGGGTTTTCTTAGTGTTCAGGACCAGGTTATTGTCAGAACACCACTCAACCAGATGTTGTACCTCCTCTCTGTAATGCGTCTCCTCATTATCTGATATCAGTCCTACTATAGTGGTGTCATCAGCGAACTTCACTAGAGGAGTGGATGGGTTTGCAGACATCGGTGTAGAGTGTGAAAAGGGCCGGACTGAGGACCCAGCCCTGTGGAGGCCTCCGGGGACAACAGACTGTAATGTGATTCTGAGCTGTACTGTTATTTGGCATAGTGGGGGACAAATCAACGACTACTATTTCATGAAGTTGCTCATATCTTTACCTCATGTTCAACACAGACTAGCAGAGATTAGTACATGGACCAGTTATTTTACCGATAAACAAAGCACTGTTAGGCACCAATTGTCACAGATATCCTTTTTGTAGGCTTGGGGAGTCAAAATAATTCAATAAGATTCAACATTGACAAAACTATATATTTAAGTGCTATGGTACTGTGGTAGGCAGTTAAAGGCTGACTTTATATACTGTAGGCTGCGGTTGGGTTGTTTAATATATAATAAAGCATTGTGTTTTATAAAGTCATGTTTTGTATTCCAAATCGTAATCCATAAAGTAAATACCTTATTTTCTGAATTCTGGTAGACTATAAGACTTCTATCGACTTAACCTTATTACTCTTGTAAGGAACCTCAGATTCTTGCTGGCAGTAATACAATAAAAAACCCAATGAACATATTCTTGATTGCATCGGTTGAAATGTGGTTATTGCTGCTTCAAAATAAGTGTTTTCAGAGTCATATTTGTGAAACGTGTGTTAATTAATATAATAATTATAATATAATTAATATAACGTGTGTTAAAAAATATAGTGTTCAGTAGGATTGTATGGGCTAGCACTAGGACCCGGGGGAGCTTTAGATGACGAACCAGCGGCTACCGAGTCACACTATAAAGCGCAGCGGCCACTCTGAGTCACTCGGCCGCACGGAGGTCCGCAGTCCTCGAGCCGACGGGTCTCTCGTTTTAACGTAACTTTTAAATGAAATTATTAAGGGATTATTACCGGAAATAAGCGCAGCGGTTCACCAAACGAAATGGACTCCAAACACCAAAGTGGTGAGCAACAGTCTTTTAACATCACACTGCAATTACTCGCGGACAAAGAATCACTGTAACTTTGCTAAGAAGCTTAACAGTTACAGACACGTAACGTTATGAGACTGTAACGTTGGACTGATGTAACGTTTCATTAACGTTAACGTTACATTACCGTCCACCGGGGATAAAATAGTCACAAGCGTGAGACCCAATACATGGAAAATACACTAAACTGATAATTTCCCTGCCAGCCTCGTCACTTAAACTCATCACTATAAGCTGCTATAACATTAGCGTAGTCTACAACATTTCAAACAACAGCAATTTGAATTCAATTTAATATCAGGCAGGTTCGGTTAGTTTATCCGAACGAACCGCCTCACGCTCTGCTCCCATTCGACCGCAGGAGTAACTGGATAATGACGTCATATCCCCCACGCGCCGGTTGGTGCCCTGTGTGCGTGTGCGCGTGGATGGGGGAGGCGTCCTCCTCCCTCAGGTAGTGTGGTGGAGCCTGATGCCAGCAGAGAAGTGCCGCGCTGAATGGCTGCTCTGTTCTTAAAACTCCTTCAGGTGACGGTGCCGCGGACAGGAAGCCGCATTGTGTGACACCAGGTGACTAAGCAGAGGCCCCTGAGTGAAAATCCGGCAATAAGAGGAGCACGTGATTGTCTGAAGGGAAACGATGACATGTTTTAACAGCCAGTCATGTTTCTTACAGTTAATTGATCTAATATTTAAACAAAAATAGAATAAAAATTGTTTTATCAAACAAACTTCTGTCTAACCTAATGATACTGTTCAAAGGCTCATTTCATTTGTTAAAATAAATAACCATAGTGTGGTCAGCTCTTATACATACAGCTGTGCAGTTGTCACTATCCTGTGCTGATAATCCCATGCATTCTGATATATGATATTATTGAAGTGCCTTACGGGTGCAACCTTTAATCACGATCAATTTTACCGTGGTCCCATCAGATATTTTGTGTAGCAGAGCCACATGTGTTATTTAATAAAGCGAAGGCTGTATTTGATTCACTTGCCCGAGTAAGCCAGCAAGTACAGTGACCTCCAGCACTACTGCCCTGAGGCCATCACTAATCAGAGAGCATTACATGTGGTGTTCTCACCTGCGCTTTTTCTTGCGGCTGGAACGCAGGCTGTGTGGGCGCTTTGAGCACCTGGGCACCCTGGAAAAAACAGGAACTGTAACAAACTGTTCAATGAGGGTCAGGCCTTGACCTCAACCATGGTCATTTTAAGGGTTCAAGGTTCAGGAAGTATTATCACAAAAACAAACACTCTACCTCTTGTCAGGAAAGCAAATCCCAAACGTTGAAATATTCCTTTTAAACTCTCACTTTTTCCGGTGGATATAATGCAAACGGCTCCGTCACATGACATGATGCCACCAGATTTAATTTGTATGTCAAACATCACAGCAGGTTTAAAAGAGAAGTTTGAGATTATGGCAAATATGCGTTTGATGAAAAGGTCATCAACCTCTCCTTTGCGTGTTGCTTTCCCGTACTTCCCGTCCGGATGGCTCCTAACTCGTTAAAACCACAGCACAAACGTCAGGGTTTTCAAATTAGACATTTACTATCTGAGGAAAGTGATAAGATAATGAAAGAATGTAATACCAGTGAGCTGCTTCTTTTAAAGATCTTGCCAGTTTTGTTTTGTGGGGGTGGGGAGGATCAAAGTGTCAGAATGAACGCTAACCAGTGCAGTGACACCATCTACTGTTGTCACGAAAACACAAATGACATGATGCTGAGTTACTGAAGAAGACTTTTGTCTGAGAAGGAGCTGGCTGGGGACGCCAAGACTTGAACTCTGACCGTGGTATGAAGAGCGCGGGTGTCTGGAGAAGGGATGGGTGACGGCAGGCGAGGGAAAGGAGTTAAAAGGAGAGGATGAGTGAGGGAGACGAAAAAAGGGAGGATGTGGGATCTGGACGGATACTCGGCCTGTGCGAGGCGGGCGAGTCAGGGAGGAGGTTCACCTTGGATTGCCGGGTTGGATCTGTAATGGATGGGAGTTGAAGCTTCGGCTTAGGAGAAGAATGGTGCATTGAGCGGTGGGATAAACAACAACAACAACAACAGCAGCTGTAGTTGTTTTGTTCTGAGCAGCAACCAAACACACTGAATCAGTTAAAATGAGAGTCTCATGGGCCAGGTCTCATGACAGCCTTCCTCGCGAGGCCTTTACGCGGCGGGACACAAAAACACGTTGGTGAAACACACCAACGTAATTTAATTGTGACGGTATATTCGCTCAAATGAATAGTCGTCCCAGTAAGTGAAGTGACGTTCCATTTGCCAACTCAAAGAGGAAATACAGTACATTTGCCATTTGATTGTGTGTGTATGCGTGTGTGTGTGTTTTTGAGCATGTGTGTGTGGAATCTGGGGTTACAAAGATCCCTCTGTGGGTTCGTCCGACCACAAGCCTCCAGAGCAGCTGATTCTGAGAAGGGGAGGGAGAGGAGGGGTCGGGGGGTTTTTCCTCCAACATTTCCTATTGATAAGTGAAGTGCAGTGGATCAATAGAGAAAGTTCAACAAATACTGAATGGGGGTTTCGGGGTGAGACTCGCAGTAGGATGGAGGAGAGAGTCAAGATCTAGGAGTGGAGAAAGGCTTCTGTCCACAGCTAAGACAGGAAACCACAGCTGCTGGCCGAGAAATACTACACACACACACACACACACAGCTGCTTGAGATATATCCTTTAACCCTGAATGGCCGTGGATTGAAGTGGTGCAGCTGTGTTGCACCACGCCCCTCTCGGACCGTGTGTGTGTGTGTTAGTTCCTGTTTTGTTATTTCGTAGGAGTTTGAGACATTGTGTTGTTTGCATTGTGGTCGTCTAATTTTGGCTCTTGCTGAGACAATGGAGTATTGTCGGACTGCGAGGGGGGCGAAGGGGGGCACTGTAGCAGCTCTTAAATTCTTTAAGATCGAGACCACTCCATCTCCTTAACGACAGGAGTCGTGTGTCGTCTAATCAGTTGTGAACAATTACCAGTATATAATGAAAGGTCAGCCTGTCACTGTACTTATGACCCACAGCTTTCTGGTTCAACGTAAGCTAATGTTCTTTTAGTCCAACATCTCTTGTGAATGGACAATGGCCTGAATGGACTCACCGTATCCTATTCTATCTCAAGTGGAAGTACAGATTTTTTTCTTTACTTTGGCTCC
Source organism: Pungitius pungitius (assembly GCF_949316345.1). NCBI lineage: Eukaryota > Metazoa > Chordata > Actinopteri > Perciformes > Gasterosteidae > Pungitius > Pungitius pungitius. The sequence goes on along the minus strand of NC_084915.1, from coordinate 9,719,404 downwards.
ATTTCCTTCAGGGAAAGAAGCTTCCTGCCCCAGTCTCCCCACCTCCTTTTTCTCTCTGACTCTCTCACCTCCTCCATCCCGGCAGGACGTGTGCGAGTTTTTGAAACAATGTCAAGGTCCACAAAACACACAGGATGTCAGTATTGAACACGAAAACAATAACTTTTCAAAGAAAGCTTGAAATGTCTAAAAAGTGGGACTTCACATCGGTGTTGGTGGTGCCGGCATGAATGAAGAGACCTTACTGACAGCCCGACTCTACGGCCGATGTGGTGCCATGTCAGCTGTTGCAACAAGCAGTAAGAGGAGTTCCAAACTGACCCTGTGCCCCGCGTGCACTGCCAGCTCCGTGCTGCATGTGGCGAATTGATATTTGATGCACTTGTTGTAATGGCATAAGAATGTTAGCCATGTTAAAGGAGACATATGCTGATTTTCAGGCACATGTACTTGTATGTGGGATTTCTCCTGGAACATTTCTACATGCTTTAATGGTGTACGGACAATATTCTCTACACACAAGCAGCCCAGACAGACTCCAAAGGATGATATGTCTGAAAGTTTTTATGGCAGCAGAGCAGATTTTTATTGCCACTCTGCAAACACAATACAAATAAAGCTGTTCTGTGGTCCTCAGTTGTGATGGAGCGGCTGGTCAACGAGCTGGGCTCTCTGCTGAAGCTGCTGGATCACGAGACGGTCAGTCCCGCCACTAGCGACAAGATGGCCTCCATCCGGAACATTCTGGACTCCATGCAGCTGTCAGGTACGGAGTAAAGTCTCAGGTGTGCATGCCTTTGGCTCTGTTGTTATTTCACTGTCTTGCATACATCCGTTTCCTTTCTTTGAAAAGCTTCCAAGCATTTCTGAGATGAGCGTTTCTTTTGCAAGGTCACAGTCTATTTGCACAAAGATGAGCATTTATTTCTACCTCGTGCTTTTTTTATGGGCCAACTTCCTTCAACAAACTGCGTTAGTACAGTGTTTGTGTTGCACTTAGACACAAGCACATTGGACATGGAATCTTAGTGATGTCTTGACAGTAAATCCCTGTTTATCAAGGAGGTGAACAGAAGGACGTAGGAGGGGATAAAGGGATTGTGGTAAGAGGATAATGAGAGGTCAAAGAAAGGAGAAAAGCCACCCTGATAGTAACATTCTCACAACTGTTAGAATGTATCCGAGCTCCATTGCCCATACTTAAGGGTTTTGGAAAGAACATTTTCCACCTCAATTCAACTTTTTACTGCCAAATTGCTACAATGTTTATTTTGAATCACTTCCACGATGTCTGGGATAAACGTTCCCTGGTAAACGTTGATAAACGTTCCCACACATTTCATGACTTGAACAAAGATTGAAAAGCTCCTCTCTGCACACTCCCTAGTTGTTGAACTACTCAATTTGTTCAGTGCAGTTTATTCTGAAGAACGTCCTCTTCTCTGTACACTCTGTTAATCCTGATTGCGGTGTACACCACAATGCATGACAGTACTTTCATGCGCTTTCCAAAACCTAATTGATCTTTTCCACAGTCAACGGTTCAGACGTCTACATAAAAAGCTGTCTCTACGGCAACGGCACCAGTTTCGTGGAGTCTCTGTTTGAGGATTTCGGTGAGTTGACCTTCAGGCCAGTCGAGTGTTAGGAAGTCTTATGAGTAAATAATCACATGTGTAAATTTCCAATCATACCACAACATCTACGAAATGCAATGCATGCAGAATCCTGTGCTGTTCCATCAGACTGTGACCTGCACATGCTCAGTGCCTCTCCAGAGGAGCACAAAGAGCACACAGAAGAAGAGGAGACGGCTCAACTCTGTAAATCGGTGAGTCGTCCACACAGCGTGTGACCGTCGGGCCCTTCGCCCCCGGGTTCCTCGCAACTAAAACGTTGGTTTAACTTTCCCTTCAGACACCGAATGACACGCCCCCTCCTCTGCCAACCACCCCCCTCCCCGATGACTACTACGAAGAGGCTGTTCCTCTTGACCCTGGTTCCGCGCCTCAGTACTTTACCACCAACATGAACAGTTCTGTACACAAACTCCTCAACCCTAAATATGCATTCATTATTGCAACTAAACAAATTCATTGAAGTTTCTCCTTTGTCTCCTCTCCAGCAGCTTCCAGGGACTCCGTGGAGGACGCCTACTATGAAGACGCAGACGATAACTACCCCATCACCAGGATTAATGGGCCGCCCAAAAACTCCTGTGAGTCCACCCGCTTTTGTGCTTACTCATGTCCCAATGTAAATGTATGCAGTGCACACCGATTGACACAAACCAAATGTTTTTTGTTTGATAAATGAATCATGTGGGTTTCTTTGGTGCCCAGACAACGACTCCGATGCTCTGAGCAGCTCGTACGAGTCCTACGAAGAAGAGGAGGACGAGGAGGGCAAGGGACGACAACAGGCCGGGGAGAGTCCGGAAGAACCAGTAAAAGACTGCCGCATCTGTGCCTTCCTACTGCGGAAGAAGCGCTTTGGCCAATGGACTAAGCAGTTAGTCGTTGTCAAAGACCAAAAACTGCAGGTCAATGGAGCTTTTTATTTTATCTTTGTAACCAAAAGTCCTAATGCATATTATTATTTGTGATGAAACCTTTCAAAGGTTGTATTATAGAAACAAAGAAAGTACTTTTGTGATAAAGGCATCCCACTCTCTCCCTTTTTATAGTGCTATAAGAGCATCAAAGAGAGCAGCCCCCACACAGAGCTTCCTCTGAATCTGTGTAACGTCATATACGTCCCGAAGGAAGGCCGGAAAAAGAGACATGAACTGCGCTTCTCGTTGCCTGGAGGCGAAGTTCTGGTCCTGGCGGTTCAGAGTAAAGAGCAGGCCCAGCGGTGGCTCAAGGTACCTTTTTGTTCACTATGTCGGAGGGCCGGTGCTGTGACGGGCACAGTCTGCGAGGACGATGGGGGGGGAATATGAGGCGAAGGAGAAAATACGTTTTCTTTTGCTGGAAACAGGTGGTGCAAGATGTTGGAAGCCAATGCAGCAACACTGAAGGATCCACGTCTCCGATTATACAGAGGAAGTTGGAGCTTGACAAGGTACGTGCATGTGTCACTGCGTCTGTTACTTACAGTATGGTCTTTTTTTTACCACTTGAACCAGACACAACCTCTTAAGTGTTTTGTCTAAGAGAGTTGCATCTTGCTGTTTTCTTATTCTGACTTCACTGCAGAAGCATTCTGAGATAATTCTATAGTTTTTACATTTTCGATGACATCACCTCCCGATGCCGTGACACAACTGTTCCTTTGGCTTCACGCTGCAGTGAGCAAAGAGACATTATTGTGGTCGCTGAGCTGGGCAGCCTTCAAAGAGCCACACAGCTGCAGAGCCAACGAGCACAGTGCACGCTGACATGGCACTTACACCCCATGTAGGCAGAGTAGCTTCTAAAAGCAGTCTTTTTTTGTTTTTTACTTGCGTGTAACTTTTGTTGACGCTCAGTCAACGGATAGAGGGATGTGTAAATGGTGTAACAGAAGAATAAGTGAGGCTGGTTTCCACTTGCTCCTTGCTTAGGTGCTGCAGTGCGAGCGGCAGGCATCGGACTCTGACAGCGGGCCGACAGCAGAAAACCAGTCCACTGCACTGGGACCAGGACGGGACACCAGTGACTCACTGAGTAGGTTTACCTTCATAAGCAAGTATTTGTTCTTTCACTAAATGCCACAGACACTTAACAGTCTTAACTAAGACCTACAATGTCAGAACATTTTTGTGCAAAAGGGTTATTACTTGAGGCCCCTAATTGACCTTTTAACCTTAACCCATACCTAAAACCAAGTCTTAGCTCTCCATATGGATCTTATTAAAGTTAAAGCGACAGGGCATAATAATAGATATGTCTGTAATTGTGCCAGTTAGATTTTCCACTGCAAACTGTTCCACGAGTGAGCTGCTCTTGTTGAAAAGGCTGACTGTCTCGTCCTTGGTTTGATACAATCCCCTCGAGCCACAGATCTAGTGTATCTTTCAGTTGTTTTCTTATTTATAAAAGCAGTAAAGGAGGGTGAAGCAAAGCAACGCAGCATCTTAGAAACAAGACATGGGTCTGCGAATTAGAGGCCGTGAAGACTAAAATGTCCTCGCCGTTCCAGAAATGTCCGGACTGTCGTAGTCTTGAAGTCGAGGCTCCCGGACATACAAAAGCAAACATACACATCCTTTAATGGTCTGATCTAAAGCTCATTTACTATTTCTGTTTATCTATCCACTGAATCAGGAAGGACAAACACAGCCATATTGTTTCAGTCTTGTTTTGACCGGTTTACTGGCCGAGCTGCTCTGAACCTAAAGAGACGAGAGAGAGAAAGGCAGAGACGGGAAGTGAGGCGCAAACAGATATGACATCCTTCCTGTCCTGTCTTCCTACTATTGTCTCCCATTGACATCATAGGAAGTAGGGTGGACACAGCCTGCAGCACCTGGTGCATATAGTGTGAACACATGTATCACAGCCTAGGGATATATTAAATATAAAATGACCTGATCCTGATTTCACAAGAATTTTCCTCTTTCATTTGCATGCTTTATTTTATTGTTGTCAGTCTGGTCTATTCTCGAGAAGGCAATATCTCAAAAGGGTCTTGAGCAAATTTCTTCAAATTTGATCATGTTCTCCTTGAGTACAGGTTGTTGGTCAAAGGTCACTGTGACCTCACAAAACACATCTGTGACCTAAACTCAATAATTCATATGATAATTTCACACAAATATCTGATAAAGTGATGCATTCGTGGATTCATAAACTGAATTTGGGTATTTTTATTATTATTAATGCTGCTCATGTGACACAAACACTTCTAAATACTAAACTGAGGCAGCATGGTGGATCTCTAATGTAAGAGTGACCACCCAGAATCTGTATATCAAGTGCTCCTCAAAACTATGACCACAGGGAGAGCCCCAGCACCGTCTGACCAGGGTGCGTTTGATTTTAGACAGGGGGAAGCGCGGAACCTTCTCTGAGCTGACGGGCTCGATGAGCAGAGCTGCTGGGAAGAAGATCAACCGGATCATCACTTTCTCCAAACGGAAACCTCCTTTACCAGGAGAGCCTCCCTCGGCTTCTGGTCATCACGACAACCCCCGCTGCGGTGAGGACCCGGATTGATTAAGATTGTTTTTGGATGATTGTCTCGCTGTTTGTGAATTGCTTGTGTAAGTAACTGATTGATGAGGAAAGCACTGGCAGAAGTGTTTTGGTTTGAGAACAGGTACTAAAAAGGATGTAAATGTCTGCCGTGTGTTTCCTCCCGTTCACATTCCTCCTCTCTGCTTCTGCAGGCTTCCTCAGTGTGTGTCTGAGCGGCTCTTGGAAGGAGCATTGGTGTGTGGTGCGAGGAGGAAACTTGTACATGCAGAAGGAACCCGGGGACCGGCGGCCACCGGTCATCGTGGTGCCGCTCAAAGGTGCAGAAGTGGCGACAGGCGGCCTCGGCCCCAAACATCCCTTCTCCTTCTGCATCCTGCAGGAGGGCAGCGAACTAGCATCTTTAGAGGTACGACATGGAGGTATCCAAAGATCACTTTTAACCGGCAGAGGAGGTTTCATTTTTTGGGCTCTTTTTCATGATTGTGGCGACAGAAGGTTATCGTGCGCAGTGATGGGATTTCTCCAGTAACCAAGTGGCTTTGTTTGTGCGTCCACCAGGCGAGCTGCTCGGAGGATCTGGGCCGCTGGCTGGGCGTGTTGTTTGCAGAGACCGGCAGCGCCACGCTCCCTGAAGAGCTGCACTATGACTACATCGACGTGGACACGCTCACTGACATCCGCCACGCCGCAAGGCACTCCTTCCTGTGAGTCTCTTCCAGTCGAATGTGCTCGTGTGTTTCCGCATGTCATTTATGGGAGTTTTCTGTAGCTTTTATCCCAAAATACATCCGTCTCTGTGTTTTTTTCCTCTCAGATGGGCCACGACCACTGCGGCTTCCTCCAGCAGCGCCTCGACAGACTCCAGGACATATGACGAGGTCTATGAAAGCATCGAGGTAAGGACACATGTGAACCAGTGATAAAATATGATATCATTAAACATGGTGATGCTTTAAAGCTTCTGGAGTCTTCAGCCCCTCCCATCCTCGGCTCTTATCATGCTCAGTGCTCAATGTTTTATTTGTTTTATCAAATTACATGTAAATTCCCTCTCATGACTTATGGCTATACAGATTTTATTTATATCTTAAACACACAGATGCACAAAAATAAGACTTCTTGAAAGGTAGTAAATGTGCTTGTTTTTCCTCCTGCAGGCGGATGTGGAGAGCAGAGCTGGCCAGGTGAGACGCCATGCCTCCTTCTCCAGCAGGGACTCTGAAAAAACTGAACAACAGGCAGCGGTTAAGAGACACGCCTCCAGTGAGTCTCACTTTGTTTCACAACGGGTAGTTAAATAGGTCAATTACTTTTGTGTTTCTCATCACATTCTATTTATATTCTGCCACCTATTCTGGTAGATGTAAATCCGTACGCACGGTATGGCAAGACGCGTGCAGAGGAAGACGCCAGGCGCTACCTGACTCAGAAGGAGGGGCTGGAGAGGCAAAAGGAAGCGCTTCGACATGCACTGGTTACCCTCCGCATGGAGAAGAAGGAGGTGAAGGAGGAGATGAAGAGCGCTGCAGGTCAGAAACGCATCATACACACAGCACTGTTTACGCCTCAGCTTCGTAGCACTACTAGTGTGTGTGTGTGTGTGTGTGTGTGTGTGTGTGTGTGTGTGTGTGTGTGTGTGTGTGTGTGTGTGTGTGTGTGTGTGTGTGTGTGTGTGTGTGTGTGTGTGTGTGTGTGTGTGTGTGTGTGTGTGTGTGTGTGTGTGTGTGTGTGTGTGTCCAACCAAAGGTCATGGTGTGGAACAGCGGTTAGCCAAGCTGGAGACGCTGTGTAAACAGAAAGAGGAGGAGAGGGTAGAACTGGAGCTCAGACTGACCGAGGTCAAAGAGAACCTGAAGAAATCGTTGGCTAGAGGAGCTTTGGGTCCTCCCACTGACACAAAGATCAGCAACAAGGTAGGCAGCCACGCTCTCCTGTATCTCTCATCATCAGTCAGTTATCAAACTCTGGCCACCTAATGGAGACATTCAATTACTGTAAATCCTAAATGAATGACCTCTGACATTTGGCGGTGTTCTTTGTGTGTGTGTGTGTGTGTGTGTGCAGGCACAGGGCACTAAAGTGGAGAAGGTTTACAATGAGACTCTGCCCATTAACTCTGCAACTGAGCTGCGTAAACGCCCACCAACTCTCTACGCCTCCTCCAAGGGGAATGTCATGCAGAAGGCAAAGGTAGTGTGTGTGTGTGTGTGTGTGTGTGTGTGTTACACGTTCAACCTCAAACTACCTTAAAATACCAATGAAATATCTGGGATTACCAGACTGCTGTGTGGGACATTTTCCCTTCCTTTCCAAATACCTATAGCGTGAATCATTACAATGATCTAAATCTGTGTGATGGTTTCCAGGAGTGGGAGTCAAAGAAGGGGACCTAGACTGAAAGAATCCTGGATTGACAGGTGGATACATGCAGAGAAAAGAACTGAGCAGTGAAGGGAGCATGTGGAAGAAGAAGAAACTGTTAAAGATAACTGGCTCTGGGAAGAAGATGAGGAAGAAGAAGCAGAGGTGAGCGGGGGAAGAAGAGAGACTGAGGCACAATCTTTCCTTCTCACCTGTCAATAAAAAGAGGAACCTTTGCAAGTAGAGTCCGCATGGTGCCGTCGCAACCACTGTACATATGACAGACGCCATTGATGTACCAGTGCAGTATTAATGTGGATAGGGGTGAACAGTATTGTTAACATTTGCACAGGGCTGCAGGAAGGGAATTATTTCAGAAATGCATCACAAAGCGAGGGTGTGGTTCATGAACACTGAGTTGTTACAGGAAGAACTTTCACAGATTTTATTCCCTTTTTAAATGGATCCATATCCTGACATTTTTATTACCTTAAGTTATCTTTATTAGAAAGAGAAGTAACCCACATTTTGTGTATTTAAACCATTAGGGAATCATATTGAGTATGGCACTGTTCCTGAAACAAACAAGTAAATGTTTATTATTGCAATGTGAAACTATTGGGTTTTCAACCATTATGTGTATTTTTTTGCATTTTGCACTTTATCTTGTTGTATTTTGTGATTACACAAATGGAAATTTAGCGTTTGCACCCCGTTAAAATGTTTGTCTACTTTCTCTGGTCACCAGCGACACGAAAGAACACACGAGGAGTAAACGATGGCTTTATTACGACCTGTTGTCTAATGGACTGTTTCTTTTAGAGTTCCTTTGTTTCAGCCTTGGACCTCATCAAAAGATTAGTTTAGTGGAAGAAACCAGCAGCAGAATCACAACTCTGAACTATAAGCGCCATCTAGTGGTGAAATCGAATAAAAGCAGTAGCTTGAATATTTTTATGTTTTTCAAATTCCAGAATTTGGCTACGCAACCAATCAACGTAATGAATTCTAATTATTAGAAATGGATTAGTTGATAAACTGAGTTTTGATCTTAAATTTTTTTTTTTTGTATTTGATAAAATGCTCCTGGAGGAAAATACGTCAACACCGCAAATGAATTATAGAACTATAGGATATATATTTTTATATAAATGATCCTAATGGACTGGCACACATGCATCATGTCTCAATTTGTGGTACATTGGCAGATGGACAGATAGCTGGACGTACGCCTTTCCACGAATTCAAATCCTGTCTCAAACCTGCATTACAATGGAGGTGAATGCAATCTCCTTTATGTTCCAGAACGTAAAATGAAAACCAAAAAAACAACATGTACTATATAATTGTTTTTTAAAGAACCTATTCCTCCACAAAATAACCTAAATCCATTTGACTCCCTTGTAGTGAAGTGGAGGAAATCCGCATGCCACGACAGGTTAGCGATGCATGAAGTGTTTCTGTAAATGAGGTGAACTGACAGCAGTTTTTATTGATGAAATCTAACACAAGGATGGGGGAATGAACAAAATAAGACGAAGCTGTAAGTTCTTTAAAAAGAGTTTATTTAGTGCATTTCTAGTTTGTCCACAGCAGGAACCAAAATATGAAGTTAATCTGTGCTCCCATTGGTCCAGGGGCTTCTGGCTCTGGTCCAACACCACTGGTCCATTAAAGTGTTGCAATAGTATTGGTCCAGTAGTGTTCCAATACGCTTATCGGTTCCCTAACTAGTTTTCACTTTAGGTCAAGAAGACCGGAAAAAGAAAAGAAAAACGGACCTTTGGCATGCTGCTACTGAGCAGAGGTCCACAAGCTTCCATGCAACAATAAACAAACCGCCAGGGACGACAACAACAACAAACAGAAGTAAGCATGGAAGCATATATTATATAGTAAATCTAATTCATTTTTTTACCTGCTAAAGCCCTCGGAGGTTTGTCTAATATACGACAGGTCTTAAAAAGGTAGAATCCCACCCCCCCCCCCCCCCCTCTTCCCCGGATACATGCGTGCGCACAGACGTACACTCACACACACACGCTTGCCCACACACGCACACACATACATACACTCGCTTGCCCACACACACACACATATCACACTCCTACTGCAAGCACGGCGTGCACTTGAACCACTCACAAACGCACGGGTGCACCTGCATGCAGACAAACGCCAAGTCCTCATAAGAGTAGAGGGAATACGATCGTCATTTTAAAAATATGACTTAACCCCATTAGCTCGGTGTAAACATAGCATATGGTAGAATAGATATAGACGCCATTCCTTCCTTTGTCCGTCTAACTTTCTCGCCACTTTTCCCCTTTTTCTCCACTGCAGTGACGTGGTTAACACTTGGACTCTTTGGTTCTCTGTAACAGTCTGTTTATGTGACTATGTGACCGACCGACTCGCTCTCTCTCTCTCGCTCCATTGCCTTTCGTCTTATTACATCTCCCTCCCTTGTTCTCTCTGGTTATGATACAGCAGCAGGAGGAGGAGTCAAGGGCAGAGATCCACAGGTCCCGTCCCTCTGCAGAGTGATTGTCCTTTTATTTACATCACAGTCAGTCATAGAGGGCTCCGTTAAGTGGAAGAACACATTCCTGTCCTCGGTTGTTTTGTCCTCGCCTCCTCCTACCTCTCCCCAGCCAGGTGTGTGAGCATGACGGCCTGAGATCTGTGTGTGTGTGTGTGTGTGTGTGTGTGTGTGTGTGTGTCTGTGTGTGTGTGTGTGAGGGGCTAGGAAAGGTCGTTTTTGCTGGGCGACTTCCCTCCGCCGTTAAGTAGGGCCGAAGCGCTGCGGCTCTTGGTCGGCGTGCCGCTGCCTGAGCGTGAGAGTTCTGTCAGGTCATGGAGGGACGGCTCCCTGTACATGGCCACTGCAAGACACAGAGAAGACCGGAATCATTCATTACGCTGGCATCGAAGTGGTGGGCCCACACGGATCACTCCCATTGTGGTATGCGGGCCTCGTTCAGGTGGTCGGGTACGTTTAGGTCCCCGGAAAAATACCCACGGAGACAAGTGAAGCTCTAATTGATTCTGGTTTCACAATAAATTCTGACTGAACTGCCAAAAGGGGAATTCCTGCAACGCAAGGCTGGAATAAAAATGTGCCGTGATGATCTTAAACAATCGTAAACCATATTTCTTGTCATTATTTGATTTGGCTCCCTTAAACTGCAATATAGGTTTCCCTCATGGAGACAGTAAAATCTAAATATAATGCATTAATAAAATATGTATCGCAAGCCTGTTAAAAAAAAAAAAACACTTGTTCTATTTGCACACCCAGCAGGTGCAGCGCAACATTAGCATTCATTAGGAGTCGTGTTTGTATCCAATTTCCACTCTCCTTTTAGCTTTGTTCACTCTCCACTTATCTCTGAGGGAAATATCGGGCTCTTTAGCCATCAACAACAGTGCTGCACCAATGAGTTTTAAATCCTGGAAATGAGTTTGCATTTTCCCACTCCAGGCGCCATCCATCCACTGAAGATGTTTTTTTGAGTGGGTGTTCGGTTACGTGCCTGAAACAAGATCTGTGGGTTGTCACAAGCTTGGGCAAATGTAAGGTTTGTTTCCATGACAAAACATGGAATATCTTAGCAAAAGACCCAGAATGTTTTACCTGTCTTAAAAAAAAGGAAAGGACTTGGTAACTGAAACTGAATCCTCCTCACATGGAGACAAGTCCTCCTTTAGCTTGGTGCTCTGAGATGAAGTCAGGTGACCATGGCTGTTTTAAATATCGCATTTAGCTTTTCATCAATGGCAATTGCTTTTTAGCGACGGGAACCATGGCGATGTCAACGTCAAAGTTGGCCTACAAAAAAAGCGAGCCCCCTGCGCCCTGCACGCTCCACTGGGCTCAGCAGGTGAACGCCATCTTTGTCTGTCTGCTGTCTGATTTTTAACAGAACGTGTTCCCTAAAAACGACGGTCCTGAAAGTAGACTTTTTAAATACAAACGTATATCTTTATTTTGTTCTTATGCCCTATTTCTAAAATCGTTTGACACAGCTTTTTACTGTACCTACATATCTACATCTATCGATAGATAAAGTCACACTCGAGGCCGATGACGGTTGGAGTTAAAGTCAGAAAGGTTTGCTTCTGTCACTCGGCTGTGGGGGCGGGACACAACCTGTGTTTTTTATGCACTTGGATGCGTCAGATCACAGCTCACTTTCAAGGATTCCGTTTCCAGCAAGCTGATTTACTTTGGATCAATCAATCCAAGTCTGGAGTTTTGTTATCGGTCGCATGGAATATTTTATTTGCTTCACTCTTGCCGTTGAATTTTTGTGGTGGTGGAAATCCATTCATCTGTGTTTAGTTTGTGAGGCTCACTGCTTAAATACTGCAACTTTATCTTCGTCGTCGTACTTCATCATTGTCACTTGACATTTGTTTTGTCATTTAGCTGACGCTTTTATCCGGATCTACTTACAATAAGTGCATTCGATCAGGAGGGTGCAGACCCACAACATCAACAATCAAGAAAGTACGATTTCCTCAAGGAAGCCAGACGGCAAAGTGCTACATGTGCCATCGTAATGTCATTAACTTTTACAGGCCACGTGGCAAAGTCCCCGAAGGAGGTTTTCGTCATGTCTGGTTACTGCTTATTCTGTCATGAAAATACAGTATTAGAACAAAATATTTACTATTTGTACACCATGTTTTCACATACGTTTAGACCGGTATCAAATTACCAGTCTGATTAATAAAATACTTAAAATAATTCTTTCTGCATCATTACAAAAATCCCTCATCAGATGTGACAGCTTTCTGACATCCAAATCTCCTTAATGCTATGGAGAATTTAAATTGAAACCAAGTTACGTGCTGCTTGAAAAGTTGTTTTAAATCTAGAAATACATACACGTATGCAGAATAAAAGTCTACTCCAGTTAAAGTCGTTGCTGTGCAGGTTGTGCTTCCCTTTACCTTTCAGTGGTTTCGGTATGAAATGTGCGGCGGCCTTGTTCTTCTTGACGTGGTTTCCCTTCATGATTCCACCCTCCTTGTTGAGGCCCAGGTACCAGGCCCGACCCGAGGCCTGCTGCCGGTACAGCATGGAGGAGTAGGTGACGTAGTAGTTCTCAAACACCGACTCCTTGAACTTACACTCGGGGGTAAAATGTTCCTGAGGGGAAAGGGTGTGAGCTATTAGAACCAATAAGGTGACGGAGTAGACATGGAGGGAGCCGAGGCACAGACGGAATGAGTTTGTAACGGCAACTGCACTAACAAATGGTCCGTCGTTGGACCGTGTGTCCCCATAACAACCCTAACCCCAACCCCATAACAACCCTAACCCCAACCCCAACCCCCACCCGTGCCCTCATCCAGCAGGGGGGGGGGCGCTATTCCAATCGGTGTCTCAGCCGGGCGATACACTCTCCGAGGAACAACTGCGCCAACTCAGGGCAGCTGACATTTGCATTTCCTTATTCCTGCATTTCCATGGCAACCGGCTACTCCCTTGAATACCAACCAGCCCACTGAGAGCAATATGGGTCCCAGGTTGCCGGGGGGGGGGGGATGCGAGGATTAAATCTTTTAATTCATTTTTATCCAGCTGTGTGGTTCTATGAACTTGTGAAATCGATTCAGAGCAAATAGACGCATGTATAAATAGATGTTGTATTTAACGTCACGTGAGAAGGTGAAGCAAGGGATGTGAGTGTTGCCAACCCTCCGGACTGGACTTGGTGGTGGTGTACGTGCCTGCCCGGGCGTAGCAGCATGGCTGTTACTACTTTGAGGCGTGTGCTGTTTTTCCTCTTTCCTCTTTGTTAGTCTGCATCTCCTGATCTTGCGCGCCTGTCTAGATTGCCGAGAGTGTGTTGTCGATTTGTTTTTTGGTTATTCCTTCCACACCACCCGCCATCCCCGCTCAAAAGCTAAAGCGAGGCACTAAGTGCACTGCACTGCAACCGACACCCCCTCCTGACCCGCCTGAGAAACGCCGGGGATGTGTGTGTGTGTGTGTGTGTGTGTGTGTGTGTGTGTGTGTGTGTGTGTGTGTGTGTGTGTGTGTGTGTGTGTGTGTGTGTGTGTGTGTGTGTGGGAATCTGACTCAGAAAGGGATGAAAACAAATCTCAGTAACTGTACAAAAAGTAATCGTCCTGTCAAGTAGTGGCTCCAGGGAGATGAACAAAACGGAGGCCAGAGGATGAACTGGAGTAAATCCTGTGAAGCCCCGATATCAGTAGGCCGATTCTCACACTGGATTCTAACGTTTGAACTCACACGGCAATACTGTGGTTAAAGTACCAATGGGATCACGTGAACTGCTGATTCATTACTCAACCTGACCCTAAGAAGACATTCCATGAGTGAGTTTATGATGACGACGATGATGACGATGATGATGATAATGATGATGATGATGATGATGAGCGAGTACGTCTCGAGGGGACCTACAGAGGTGTAGAGAAAGCCTTCGTTGTTCATTGCCAGATAGAGTTTGGTCTGGACGCCCTGAATGGCCACCACACGAAGTCCGACCGGGATCAGGTTGAACACCCCTACGAATGCAAACATTAACACACACACACACACACACACACAGAGAAAACAAAGGAGCAATGAAAAGCAAACACAGGGGAAAACTGGGGCAAAACCCTCATCAATATGGAAGCATCTGGTCTGACAACACCTGCCTTTTGCCACAGGGAAGCTCTTCGGCAAGGTCAGTGAAGCACCAAGGCCACAGAATGACACCTTAATGCATGTCAGTGAATTAAAACACAGATTGTCTGATCTTACTTAAATGTATTTCCAGGAATCTCAACTGAACAGCTGATACAAAACGAGTACAGATTAAATAATCGTATTGTACATTTTGTATCAAAAAAGAAGTTGCGTCACAACCCGGCTTTTGTTTATTTGTTGTTCTTTTCTCTGTTTGTGCGCAAGCAGACGACTATGCCGGAAGGGTTTGATGAGCCTGGAATAATTACACTCATTTAGCCAACCGATGTTCTTTATAATGAATGTGTTTGTACAGAAACCTGGATTACATGGATTACCCATCGACCCCCCCTGGTCACGGCCGACTGGTTTCCCGTGGGTGGGCGCTTACTTGATGCATGCACCTCCTAATCACCGAATTAAAAGAGCGCCGCGTCTCTCTCGTACACGCAACACTTCGGCGGCCCGGGGGAGGAGCAAAAGGCGACACCGATTGGGCACGAGGAGGAGGGCGATCACCGTCTGAACCACGACGGCAGAGTTCAAGTAGCCGGGTCAATCGGGCGAAGGAAAATCAGGGGTTGGAGGAAAATCAGCCACCAGATTCCCAATTAAATGGACCCCTGACATGTTGCAGAGTGACTTTATGAGCCGAATTTCCATTTCCACAGAACTAAGTGTATCATTGAATTGGATTCAGAATCTTTGACATGTTGCATTTATTTATGTATTATATTGAAGAGAAAACTTGGTTTAAGTTTGGACTCCACATTGTTATAATGTTTTAATGGCGGTTGAAGCATGCGTGTATTTATATGACAAGCGTTGGAGCACTGAACACTGGTCTTCCCATTTATGGTAAATGTAGTTCTCTGAAGTAAATCATTACATTACATATCTGAATACCTTTGTGGTTTTGGGACCGTAGGTCAGATTAGACAAACAAATATTTCCCCTTGTCTCTGGGAAATGATATATCTTTTATTTACATTTCATCACCAAAACTATGCACCAATTAGTGGGAAGTTATCAGCTGATGAATCCACAATACAAAATGTGCAGGTGCAGCCCAATTTGATTTTTTGAAAAATAAAGCAAATTTAAAAAAGATCTAAAAAGTCTACATCTAGTACGACAAGTCTGAAGTCCAGAGTGGGATTTACCATAAGTGCTGTCTTCATCCTTGGTTCCATCAATGGTGCCATCAGGCTGCATCTGCAGCTGGAAGCCCTGGCTACTGGAAAGCCTGGTCACGATGCCCTTTAACTGGGGCTCTGAGAGGAAGAGAGGAGACACGTTTACTGCATTCACTGTCGTTTGTTTGATCAAATCCAGCAATGGCAGAGAAGCGTGAAGTATCCGGAGGACGAGCTGATTACTTTTCCAAACCGCTGGGCCTTGAGGGCCCAATGTCCATCCCTGACCCCTGTACAATGTGGCGCACACCTGAATCCCCCGCCCCCCGGAAAAAATGTTTACAGCCCTAACTCGACAACAAGAGTAGCTCAAGCGCTGCTTGAATTTGGAGCCTGGTTCAACGAGCTCCATCAGCTGTCACAGACACTGCTGCTGCTGCTGCTGCTGCTACACTTTGCTGCGGGACAACACAAAGTTGTTGACATTTTATGTTTTTGGTGTCACGCAACAGGATTCATTCCTGCACCTCAGCCAGGGGGGAGACCGGGGTGAGGAATGATGCAGGGACGAAAGGACCAGCCTCGGTGATGAAATGCATGGTGCTGGTGGAATGGTGATGATGGTGATGATGGTGATGATGCTGCTGCTTGTGAAGATGGTTGAGGTGGTGCAGCTGTTCACTCTCAGACCTGGTGGTCGCTTTCTCTTCCGTTTCTTCCTCGATCCAAACAGTTTGACACGTGAGAACACGTTGAGCTTGCTCGGCTTTTCGTTGGTGCCTTTGCTGTTGATCGGGCTGCCGCGGCAGGCGCTCCCCTTCTCGCGCTCCCGCGCCTGCCGCTTCTGGCGGATCAGGGAGCTCGCTATAGCCGCTGCCCGGGACATGTTCCCCCGGTGAAGGCTGCGCGTCCCGTATGGGAGGGATGGGTAGGGTGCGAAGGCAGGAAGGAGGGCAGGGTGGGTGGGTGGGTGTGGAGCGGGCGGTGTAGGGTGCGGGCAGATTGTCTACACCACCCACGGCTTAGTTCGCATCTGGAACCGTCCGCTGCAGTCTCGTGATTTTAAGAAAGTGTCCGGAATCCTCCATCGGTGCGTCCGGGCGCTTCATGGCGGTCGTTAAACAAGTGAGTGAGCGGTAACAGACGCCGCCTCACGTACGATGGGTCACGGTTGTAAAATCCGTCTGACTGCCGACAGCTAACCCCTCCGCCCCCACCAGGACACCACCTCCCCTCCAGGTGATTCTCCCGGCTGTCCCGAGAGAGCGTTGGAGAAGAAGCGTTGGGATCCGGTCCGAATCAACAGCTCACAAAAACCGCTGCGAACGACACCAGGTCGCGTCGGTACCGATCACTGCGGCCGCGCTCGTCCACGCCGTCCGCGACACCGATGCATACGGAGCGGAGTGTTTCTCAATAAGACGGTTCGGGGGCTTGGTGGGAGGGAAGCGATCAGGATGCGTGCAGCCGTGCCGTTCATAAAACACTGCTGCAGCCCTGCCCGCCCCGAGGAGGAAAAATGAGGAGGGGGAGTGTAAGGGGGGGGGTAAGAGGGGATGAGGGGGGGGGGGGGATGAGAGGGGTTGAGGGGGTGGGGGTGTACGTGTCCTTGTGTGGAGGGGTCGGAGGCGTGTGACGAGGGGCGTTTTGGGCAGCTCTTTCTCGTAGCACACCTGTAGCCCCGAACCCCACGTGGCATGATATTTACATGTTACCCTGAACACTGTGTATGCGTGCGTGCGTGTGTGTGTGTGTGTGTGTGTGTGTGTGTGTGGTAGCCAAGGAGGGGGAGAGGTGGAGAGGGAGCGAAGTGCACGATGTAATAAAGGAGGAGGAGTGATATAAACGGTGAAATGAAAGGGAAAGGGCAGACAGGCAGGTGCATTAACGGGAGGAGGACTATTGGAAAAGAGGGAGGGGGAGGGAGAACATGAGGTATTGGGTTTGCTTTGAGAGAGAGAGAGCGAGAGAGAGAGAGAGGGAGAGAGAGGGGGGGAGCTCGTGCACAGCCTACAGATTGATTGGGAAAAGAGAAAGAAGAGAGTCAATAAGAGTATTATAGGACTATACATATAGGACTCTATGACGTGGCATGACCTGAAACAGAAGTGCACGTGAAGGGACAACAACGGAAGGTCGAGAGAGACCTGGTTAGTGCCTGTGTGATAGAGATAGAGAAAGTGTAAAAAAGGAGGGGCTCTCATATTTTGGTGCAGAGGTTCACTAGTGCTGAAAGGCTGCAGCGCCCAAGAAGGACTTGAGTAACGCTCACAGCTTCTCTCTTAAGATGTCACGTATTGCGTTCGCACCGGAGCAGATGCACACCACAAGTGCAGCAGCCCAATCCTGCGTTGTCGACTGGCCGCAGGCGAGCCTCCGCGAGACAGCAGAATGCTGTCAGTGGCAGCTACACGCCAAACCCACCTAAATATGGTCCCGTGGGAGCTCAGGTGGCGGACAAAGAGCCAACAGACCCTCAGCGGAGGTGGACCCGTGGCACTTGGCGCCCGAGCAGTGGGCAGAGACAATGCATGCGGTTCACCAGTGGAGAAATCGATGGCTGAGATCCCTGTCTGGAGGAGAAAGACATGGAGCGTGGACGGAAGCTGCGCTCATGACCTGGTCGCCGAAGTGGAGCCTGAGTTGGAGATGTGCTCATTGACTTCTGGTTAGGTAAGAGCCTTGGGAATGTACAGATAAATATAGTTTAGGTGTTTATCGTAAACAACCCCTCCCCCCCCGCCCCCTCACCACACACACACACACACACACACACACGAGAAAGAGAGAAAGACTACGCTTCAGCCGTAAAAGATGTCATCACCAATCTGTGACGTCACCTGAAAACATCAAAAGCAAACCACTAATGAAGTGACTGAAGGCAAAGCCTTCATCTTTCATTCATGACTTCTTTGCTTTTAAACCCGCACCACGTGTCCCTAAAAGCAAAAGCATGCAAAGACCAGAATTGCAGCAGCAAGCTGCAGGACAAACAAACCAGATACAAGGAGTTTCTGAAGCTTTAGCCCTTAAATCAGCACCATAACCAATTAAAATGTTTTAAAAGATTGCAACCCAATAAAGATAAATAATTGATTTTTTTGCAGGATTATATCTAGGTACCATGAATTATCTAATATACAATTATCATAGACATTTGCTTTACACAATCAAATAAAAATAATGGATTTGAAAGTTGAGCCCATCTGAAACCGAGTTTGAGAATAGTTTATCTCAACAGAGATAACTAAACAGAAAATATTCAGAAATTTCACATTTGTCCAGTTAGCGAATGATCAGAAACCCAGCAGCACGCGGCAATAATTCAGATACAAACTTTGGAACAAACCGCTGTGGTCTTTAGAAGGTCAACCATCAAAGACAGCAGTGAACAGTGTGTTTCCAGCGTACGTCTGCCTTGAAGATCAATGGAATAATAATTGAATCATTTTTGAGACGCTGGATGTTAACACATTCTGAGTTAACAAGAGGAACTTTCCTTCAGGCTGACATGGATTTTGACAGTGAAAGGATTTGTTCTAAGAACCGGGACTTTTGATTCAGGATCTCTGAATTGTTTAGCATGCCCCGATTGACACATTTTATTACCTTCCTAAAGTAGAGTTAAAATCTGCACTGAGAGCGTGGAGGACACTAGTAGGCCTTCAAGGTTCTCAACTCCTGACATGCTTTGAAATGGCAAAAAGACATCCATAAAGCGATTTATAATAAACGGATGTAAATGGGTGCATGCGCCTGAGTGGAAGGGCGCGCCCGGCGCTGCTTTCAGCACCACGGAGAGCACCTCAAGTTCTATCCGAGTTTAAAATGCCTCTTTAGTTTCTACCAAAACTATCATCGTACTTCAAACATAACTTCATAAAATCGAACATGTATTATTCTGAGAACACGTTTAGGTTGAAAAAAAACAATTTCTATAGGAAATCATAAACAAAAGTTAGCATTCTATGGGAACTTCCGTTCACCTCAGTTTTTCTCCGAGTATTCCTCTCTCCTCTTTGCAACTCATTCTCCCAAAGTTGCACACAGCGGACGAGCTATGCTCGTACTGATGTAGCAGGATCAAAATGTGTCGTTTCACACCGTCCGGTCCTACCTGAGGTCGATCGGCGGAGAGGGAAACTCATGCTGCGCCCGTGGAACTCCGGAGACTTGTGCTCACGGCCTCTTCGGGCTTCCTGTTGTGCGCCACTCGACCAAAAGAGGAGGAATTACCGAGGTCCAAGGCAGAGCATTCTCCACGGCATTGGGTCCATTAAGGCCGCGCGCAACGGCGTTGACGGGAGATCATTACGGAACATTAGAGGCCATTAAGCCGTTGGAACCGGTCATCAATGATTCATCTCCGGTCCGCGCTGATCTGGCACAATAAGAGAGAGAGGCAGCCAGCGGGCCGCTCGAGATACAAGGATCCATCGAGGAAGTGTGTGTCTGCGTGTGTGCGCGCGTGCCATAGACCTGGGCTAACTTTGACCAGGCCAATCCAGAAACCTAATTATCAGAATCGTGTATTTCTTGTTACTTACATTTTTAATTAAGCCTGTCAGTATCAGAGAACTCTATAGTGTCAACTTGGGAACTGCCTAACCAGAGCAGCTATAAGGATTAGTTTGTGTTTTAAGACTCCATTGAGTGTAGAAATACAAAGAGGACGTGAGATGATTAAATGATGAAGTTCTAAGGTGGACACAAAGGTGTTGACTGCAAGTTGAGGCTCTAATCACAAAAAAATTTGAGTTTAAATCCAAGGAGTTTTTAAAAATATAAATTCACTGCACACACCCAAATACACAAAAACACACACACCTGACTGATTACACACCGTCATTGCACTTTATGGCCAGTAACAAAGGATGTTGCTGAAGAATATGAACACCCAGCAACTTAAAAAAGTCAAACTGAAAAAAAAATCTAAAAAAACTTGTGATAGTTAGTCACATTCATTCATTCCATTCCGTTTTTCAAAATCTGTTTTTCTGCAGGAAGCTATTGTGTGTTTGCCAAGATCTTTCTATCATTACGCTGTGGTTTACAGCGGGGGGATTTGCTGGGTCACTGTGTGCCTGTGGTTTTGTTTCTTGAGTTGTCTCAACCAGCACAAATGCCATTTTTAGCTTTTGAACAAACACACCACGTTTCCCAAAATAGCTTGGTATCCTTGGCCTGAAATAAGAAACCACAAAGGAATGTTTAGGCAAAGGCTCCTTAGCCAACAGGCTGGGCAGGATGCCAGTGTCCAATCACTGTGGTCTATTAACAACAAGCTCACTGAAGTTTCTCTTAAGACTTTGGAGAGTATCAGCTGTCTTTCAGTGATTCACATTATCGGCCACCAGATGGCGCCATACACTCAGCCCACAGAAAAAGGGCTGCAATAAGAACGTTATCAGTGCTTTGAGCTAAATGCGGAGATCAGCATGCTGTGAGTGCAGTTTTTAACAAACTGAGGTTTGATGAAGAGCTCCACGTCTTACTCCAGTTTGGTCTCCAAACACAAAGTACAGTCGAGGGATGTTGGGGAAGTCAGTGTCATTGCCGGGAATTCGTAATAAACAAAAGTCACTAAAAACAATTTAAAGATTGACCTGATGAAGCAGTTTGGGCTCGACTCAAATTGTTAAATACAAGTCATGTGCTCGTCGAGCCTTACTACACACACACACACACACACACACACACACACACACACACACACACACACACACACACACACACACACACACACACATTACGCAGTCAGAGGCGGGTCAGTGACTTCTGCTGCCATGTCGCTGGGTCACTATTGGGTTAATTAACAATAGTTTCTCTATGGGGAATCTTCTTCAGCTGCTTATTGGTGAGTCCACACCCACACACACACACACACACACACACACACACAGACACACACACACACAGGCGTATGTAGTTTTAATCCACGTTTATAAGGCTAATCTCTTGAAGAACAGGATGTTAATGAGTTCTTGTTCTGCTCAAACTTAATCCTTAGCTTTACTATAATTAAATAAAGAACAGTGCGAGGTGAAATATAATGCTGCATGTCAGTCCACCAGAGGCAAAGTGGGTCATTGATGAAGATATTTTTGGGCAGAAGCACAACAAACTTTCTGGGATAGCAACATGAAACAGCTGTCTTTGGACTTTTTTACATTGTGCTGCTTTAAAGTATTCATCAGAATGAATAGGGACCTAATTGCTCAGATATTTTCTTCTATGAAACACTTGAAGTATGTCAAGTCTGCATGTTTTTGTTTTGTTGCTAAAAAACTACATTCAAAGTCATAATCTATTCCAGCCCTTTGGGGGTGATGCATGAAACACAACGCTTCCTCAAACACATGCTTTACCAGTGATACTCCGTCTTATTGAGACTGTTTAGGTACGTGGGGAGGTTCTCTTGGGGAGCATTATACTGGAATGTCTAATATTTGGATCCACGACGTTTAGTGTCATATCGCCAGAATTTATTGGCCTTCTGTGTATTGGAATCCATTCTGGTGTGCAGAGGTTAGCATGAAGCACCCTTCACACTCATTGGCTGGCTTTTATTGCTTTTTTCTGTTTGCTTTGTATCCTTCAAAGATGAGTTAAGGCTACCATTACTAAGGTTTATTGCTATACTGTCAGCTGCCGTACGGTTCAATTCAACACTCTAATGGCAATGCGGGTGAAGTTTAACTGACACAACTTGTTAGTTTTTCAGTGATAACTGTAATCCTATATAGGGGGATGAAATACTGACGGTTGGTGGGAACCGCAGTGTGTGCAGTGTGTCCAAAAGGAGGTTGTTCCAATTAAAGAAGATCTTATTTTACAGCCTGGGGGCTGCTGCTCCCCAGTGAAATGACAAGTCAACATTGATTTATTAGTCACATAACGTTTGTACTTCAGTAACGGCACACCCGTAGTTGTTTAAACCCAAACAACGATCTTTTCCTATACATAATTCATTTGTTCTGTTGCCTCAAAGTAACTCTGTATTTAACAACCTTTTCCTAAACCGGACCAAAAAGTCGGATAAGCTTTTTTTGTATTAAAAAAGGAGGTTTTTTGAGAGGAGACTGTATGCATTTAACGAGCCAAGGTTGACAGGTGTTGATGGCTTTCAAAAGAAAATGCATATCACGACATGTTGTTTCAAGTGCGGAATTGGCTTATTGTTGTTGCCCCCTTGTGGCTGTTAGGGGAAGTTTCCGACTAACCAACAAGGACCAGCTGATGTTTTCCTCCCTCCAGTGGGCACTGCAGAGCTTATTGTGGTTGGATAATTGTGAATAATTTGCATGTTTGTTAAAAATATTAACCCCTCTGTCTCACAGAGCCTCTTTATCAAATCAAAAACGTATCTCTGAGGATATTATTTATTTATTATCTGGAGCTGTTTGGATTTTTACCAAATTCAAAAAGTCGTTAAAAAACAACTAACCAATCAAATAATAGCATTTGGCCACGTGATGGGTACATTTCCAGTGTCACAATACTGTTCATAAATGTCGCTCAACCACATGGATGCGGATTGATTGATTGACAAGGTTTTGCAAATCTATGTAATTTGATTGCCAAAGTTTTCTTACATGTTTGAACAAAACCAACTGCTGACGTAAACTTTATTTTTAGTGTGTTTAGTACACTGTGCACCTGTTCATAAACTCCCCAATATACGATGGAAAAACATCTTTATATATCTCTGCAAAGACAAAAATTTAAAATGACTATTTTCGGACTTTCGCCCGAAACAGAGAATATTATTTATAGCCAATTTGATAAATGTGTCTATAAAGCCAAATTACCTCCATCTTCATTCTTTCTCTTTTCGTGAATGAGTGGGTCTCGATCATCAGTTACACGGGCAACACCCTTTTTTGTCTCCATGGCAATGATAGTTTCCCGGTTACCATCGCTGTGCATTGTGCGTGCATATAGTCCAAGAACATGTGTGCTGCTGAAATTAGATCTGAAAACCCAGGACCCCTTCAGATGGGAATAGTCTAAGTCAGCGATTTTATAATACAAATATATGCTGCGTATTCAACGTGTCATCTTGAGCCCATAAACACCTTTATTTATTGCCTCCTCCTGTTTTTAGCAGAATGCGTTGTGATACTGGATCTTTCCAGAGAAATGTGCTTTTCAAATGTGCTTACATCAGCATCTTTTTCAAACACTATTAGGTTGTGTTGAGGTTATTTTTGAGCATATTTTTAAAAACACATGTTCAACGATAATCATCGATATTCCATCGTAGGTATTCTGGATTTTGGAATTGGGAATAAGTACCAGTTTACTTACGTCAACACTATCACAAAACCAAACCATTCCATATTTCTTTCTCACAATAAAGAAGAATAGATTGTGACTGTGATCCGGGTTCATCATCACTCACCTTTGGCGGCATGGTCTTTATCCTCTTTGCTTTTCGTTTTTCCGCTCATGGACGACCGCTGCTGCGTCTTACCGCTGGTAGTTAAATCAAACTTCAGTGTTTCCACACTCACCCACACCCACACGCACAGACCCACAGACCCACAGACACAACTCTCACCGGCCCGACTGTGTCGCGTCTTTATAAAGCCACCATTCAGCGGCGGGAGCGCTACCAAACGTGCGCGCGCACACTGAGAGCCAAAGAGAGGTGTGACACATTTGCACAGAGACAAGGCAATTAAAGCAGATGTTCTACAGGGGCTCTTTAAGCAATAAAGCTCCCGTTGAGGGCCTTAAGCTTTAACAAATGTCTTTTTAATTATATGCCAATAATAATACCTTTATAACGTTTCTATGGAAAATCCTCAACAGCTATTAAAATTAATTCAAGTAAAAACAGTTATCATTGTTAACTCAGACTGACGTTCCGGCGGGGGGGGGGGGGGGGGGGGCATCTTAAAGAAGGTCACCATATTCACAGTTTGTCTTTCCTTCTACTTACTGCAGAGCAACATGCAAACTCAGCAGTAACACCATGCAAAGTATAGTCAAAGCATTGATCACTTAATCTATTTGTGTGAGAAAATGTCTTTTTTTTATACCACGGCACAAGTGGGATACTCTTATCTTCCCTGAATAAGGTTGTTTCCCCAGTGTAACTTAGTACCAATCCTTTCCAGGAGCTCTGTTCCTCCTCCTCTGACTCACCGTATACGTTGCCTCGTTGGACAAGAGTTCATGGCTCTTGCACAACATGTCCCTGTTTTTAGTTTTTTGTTGACTCCAACTACTAAATGAACCATCAGCCCAAAGCACAGCCGCCCCCCCCCCCCCCCCCCCCCCATCTCCCTCTGGAGGATAGCTGTTCTCTGCTGAAACCAGCTGCTCTATTAGAACAAAAAGTGCCACATATACAGCGGCTCCTGTACCCTTCAGTAGAACCCACTCTTCATAAAAGGCTCCTTACGCAGCCCTCGTTGGCAACCCGCCTGTAAAGTGGAAATCAATACATTTAGATGCAGGTTGGATACTTTTTCACTCACATTTTAAATTAAATACCTCTTCTCAGTGGTTAAATATCCAGAGCTTATCAAGAAAGCCTCAGTTACAATAGACATGTTTTGCTCTTTGACACAGTCAGTCAAAGTAATTGCTTTATACTGAAAGCTGGTCCCAGGTCAGATGTACACGCTTCTTGCGTTGGAGTGGGGGACACGGCGGTTTTACAATGGCTGTAAAATCGCTGTGTGATTATACCGGGAAGGAGCCCCGACATTCCTTCATTGATCCGACAGAGGGAGACGAGAAAAAAGCGGTCATTGACTTCATCACTGCACCATCCCTGCATTTACGCTGACTAAGCCAAAAGAATTGCATGACCAAAGGATTGCTGTACGCCGTGTTACTTCAAGTGTCGAGACAAAGATAAATGACTCGTCTCAGAAAAGCACACATGTACACAGCCACGTTAAGACACGAGTATAGATGTTAAACGTTACCTGCAAACAATGAGACAAATGCAAATGCATAGCAATGATTAAAAATAAAAATACAAATGATGTTAAGTTCGAGTGTTTTATTTGTATTTTTTTCCCCAGTTTACAACAATCAGTTCATATAAATGCTCCTTTTTATTTGATATGAAGTCATCATTGACAGTCCCGGTAGGATTCTGCTCACTGAGGACACGGCTTCTCCACCAGCATGCTTTCCCTGCCTCTAACCCACTCTGCCGTGCCTCCTTCTGTGCATTTACCCGTGAGCTGCTTAACGTCAGCGCCACCCTCCTGCACCATGAGCCACTTTTCCACTGTTCATCAGCACACAGTGATTTAATCAAAGTGCAGCGAGCCGGTCCATTTTTTTTTTTTGCAGATCTAAACTTGGCCACGGGGGATTTATTCAACAGCCCTTGCGTTAAAAAAACGGTCTCATGCCACCCTCCCATTTAAATCATCCCCAGCCAATAAGTCACCACAAGGCAACTGTTGCCAAAAGGCTGCTGGCTCAAGGCCAAGGGACCTGGCTGTCAGTCACAGTGATTTGTCCGCTGCCACACCCCGTGTAACTCACAGTCTGAGCCGGCGCTTTGGGCCCCCGTGTCCTCGCTCCCTTAAACTGCCGTACGAGGCTCAGGCCTCAGAGCGAGTCGTTGTGCGTAAATGCTGCTGAAGCGCAGCCGCTGTTGCAATGAGTGACACTTGTGTCACACAACGGTAACAGTCGCACAAGCTAGAGATCAGTCAAAAATGTAGTGACGTTTGTCCTCAGAAGCTACTGTTTATACAGAACACAGGTTGTAACAGCAAATGCTTGCTTTGTCGTTGCGCACAATAACACCCCCCCCCCCCCCCCCCCCCATCCCCCCATCCCCCCATTGTCACATTTAGGCCGCGCTGCAAAAGCTGCTTATCGGTGAAGACTCATCATTCCAAAAAACATAATCAGCAGCTGGTAATGTCAACACACACGCAGCAGTGTTCACTACTGCCCCTCCTTCTGAGCCGGGGTCAGTGTTTGAAGTCGATCAGTTTCAGCGCGAATGGAATGAATTGTACTGCTTCTTGAAGCGTGGCTCTTTACGCCTCACTCTCTTGGAGGGTATGTACAAAAACAAAACAAAAATCTGCCACACTTTGGCCCTCAGTCGCCCTCTTTCTCTCTCACACAGACAGATGTGAACAAACACACAAGCTGTGGGGCCATCCAGGTGAGTAAACAGAGCGCTGCTGTACTTTGGAGCGGTGGAGCTATCCCACCTCCGCTCACTTCACGATTTGGTTCCACATTTAAAAAACCGTTTGGACAAGATGGCCAGACTTTGTCAACTGGCTTTCATAGCTGGCCTACTGCTGGAGGTGTACGGACTGGCCGCTGAAATCACAGAGCAACACCCAGGTACACGACACAGGGGCAGGTGCGGAGAAGTTAGGAGGCTGGAGGTCAGGCGATCGTTTGTAAAGTCGATAAGAGATCTAGTGTGTTATTGTTCTGAAAGGCGGTTGTATAAAGTTTGTTATTTTTGTAAAACCATAATGTAAGGCCACTAGAATGGAGTGTTTGACACTCAGAAGATAAGTCCAAAATAAGAGGGTTTAGTTTTGCTTTTTTCAAACTTTCTCAAACTTTCAAGCTTGACGCTTGTGAGGATGGTTAGTGACGAAATAACAGCTGGTAATTGCCTTTTCAGAGGGTACAGGACCCCTTTCTTACAGTAATACATCTACGGGGGAAAGGGACAATCCGTGTACTGTTTTCTAAAAACTACAAGTAGCAGAAGTACTGTAGAACAATGGCTGTAATTCCGGTTAATGTAACGTTTAACATTGAACTAAAGCTGAAAGTCTACAATTCCACCACATATTGATTGCTTGATTTCAAAACCCATTTGAGTCCCTAAGAGGCCAAATTAGAAAAATGGTGTCAGTCTAAGTACTGACTCTGATGATCCATAACAAATGAATGTGCACAAATCTATTAAAGTATTAAGAAAGACGCTTTTTGTAACTTTTAATTGTTTTGAAGCGTTGCTGCTGGAGAACGATAACAGAACCTTTTCAACAATCTCCTCTTTTTTTTGTTTTATTACCCTTTAGGAACTGTGTTTGTGTCTCAACAGACAGCCGACGCGGTGCTGCGTCGCCTACGCAGGTACAACAGCAAGGTCTTTGAAGAGCTTCAGCCGGGCAACCTGGAGCGGGAGTGTGTTGAAGAATCCTGCACGATGGAGGAGGCCAGGGAGGTGTTCGAGGACGACGACAAAACTGTGAGTTAGACACACACAAACACACACTTACACATCACCCCATCTCTCACTTCAATGAAGAGTCTGAAGTTTCTCACTAACATCTGTGTCGTTTTCTTTCAGACGGCGTTCTGGGCCCGTTACATTGGTAAAGATGATTGAAACACAAGCTCTCACAGTTACTTTGACTTTAAAGCCAACCGTCTGAACCTGTGTGTGTGTGTGTGTGCGTGTTGTACTTGTGTGTAGACGGTGACCAATGTCAGCCCCCTCCCTGCCAAAACGGAGGTGAGTGTGAAGATGGAATCCGCACATATACCTGTTATTGCAATTCAAACTTCAACGGCAAGAACTGTGAGATCGGTGAGTTCTTTCTTTGACCAACACAAAGTGAAATGTGGCGTCAAACAGTTTCATGTCCAACCGTTTCATGACCAACACACAGAAGAGATCCCATCTGTCACCAGAGTTGAAGAAGCAGTGTTCGCTCAACAACGGTGGCTGTTCCCATTTCTGTCTGATGCCGGCGGACATACCCGTGTGTCGTTGTGCAGCTGGTTATAATCTCGGGCCGGACAAGAGAAGCTGTGAGCCGACAGGTAAAAAAAGATCACGGACCATGAATTCACCGGCACTGGTGTGTGGGGTTATGAGCTGCTGTATGTTTAGGGCTTCTTTTAGATTCATTGTAATTGTCTAATCATCATGCGACTACACTACTCAACAGTGAATGCAGGCTGAAAGGGTTCATACATGCTTTGTGGTAAAGTACGCAGAATTTACATGATGGAAAATAATGGGAAAGTAGCAGTCATCAATGTAGAGTAAAAGTCCTGCATTCTAGATTGTGCTCAAGTAAATGTATGAAAGTACTAACATCCATAATTTGGTTAATTAATGTTTGTGAGTAAAAGTACTCATGAGTTAAAATGGCTTTTATATCACATTCACATCATTATAATTATTAATGACTGGAATTAGTCTCAATCTCTTTAGCAAAGCAGGGGTAAAATGTTATACATTTTAATTTTGACCTTTGCAAGGTCAATTATAAATGCCAGAGAACAAAGAAAACTGTCTTTGTCACGTTTGCACAAATTAAAATAATAAATAAATAATGATAATAATTTATGGGACCGAAGTGTAAAAAGAAAAGGGCTTTGTTTCTTTGCTACTAAATTATGCCTGTTTCATTAAATCCTGGTGTCAGTAGCTTTCCATAAACTTCCTCACAGACAAAGAAAAAACAGACCTCAAGATTGATGTACGAGCTGAACTCATCATCATGTTAAACGGCTCGTCCTACTTCTAACAGACTGGCTCATAAACTGTCAGCTGTCAAATAACTTACATAACGTGTGCTTTGCAGACAGCATGAACACCCTGTTTTTAAGAATAACACAATAAAACTGTGTTTCCAACCAATAATAGTCCTTGTTTATCAGTCAAATCACACAAAAATATTTGAATCTGTCCATATTTTAAAGCCAAGGCTGCAACTTCAGCACAGAATGACAAAGGGGGTTACAAGAAAACATTCCCAGCTGGGTAGAAATCAGGCTCTGAAGATGTCTGAGAGACACAACTAGAATCTCTCTCTCTCTCTCTCTCTCTCTCTCTCTGCGTTTTGTCCTTTGTTCCCCATTCAGAACAATTCAGCTGCGGTCGCGTGGACACATCCGCCTCCTCCCTAACCCCGCGGTCCTCAAACACCGAGCACAATTCCAGCTACAACCTGGCGGAAGACTACGATATTGCATCGTTTTACGACGACTACGGCATCCATGCCAACGATTCAGGTCCGTCCAACGTCTCCGCGGCCTCCGCTGCGAAGAGGCGGTCAGTGAGGTCGGACCGGAGCTCCTCCGTAAGTCCGGCTGAGGCTGTCGTGAGCAGTGGGGAAGCAAGGAGTGCCACTGAAGTGGAGAAAAAGCAGCTGCCTTCCTGGGCTTTCTTCCCCACACTCCCCACCATCACAGAACAGGACAACACTGACCAGAGGATCGTGGGAGGCAATGATGCGATTCCCGGAGAGATCCCTTGGCAGGTGATGTAGTGTGGGGTGCACAATAAAGAGATGGGGCCAAATGATTCATAAATATCCTTTATTGTGTAGTAAAAACAGAAGCTTAGACTTGGGTGATAAGGAGAGGGTTGATGGAGAAGAGGAGGAGGAAGCAGCAGCAGCTCCTGTGATGTGGTTCTGCTTATTGGTTCTGATGAATGTTCTTGTGCTTGTGTGCAGGTTGCCCTGATGTCTCACTCAGACGTCCTTCAAAGAGCAGAAGTTTTCTGTGGGGGATCTCTAATCAGTGAATTATGGGTCCTCACCGCTGCCCATTGTCTGGTGCCGAATGATGTTAAAAGACAGAATTTCTTCGTCAGAGTCGGTAGGAAAAACAAACGGGACATTCGTATCGTAGAAGCTATGATCCGTGATCTAAAGTATAGACAAACTGGTCTCAATCATCACAATTGATATCGTATTGATTGGTATTTGCATGTTTCATTGTTGGGGTTGGGTTAGCTTTCAGTGGCGTTGTAGCGTTTGGGGTTTTAGATGAGGCGATGCCATCGACCTGTCACATTACCCGGTGCACAGAGAAATACTGTGTCATGGCATTAATCTGTGTTTCTAGGTGAACATGACGTGACCCAGGCTGAGGATTCAGAGCGAGATCACGAGGTGGCAGAGAAGCATATGCACCACTTGTATGATAGCAAAAAGTCCCTGGTAGACAACGACATTGCCCTCCTGAAGCTCGCCACTCCAGTGGTATTGTCCAACCAGCGGCGCCCTATCTGCCTGGGCCTCAAAGACTTTACGGAAAGCATATCGAGGGAAACCCCCACGTCTCTGGTGAGCGGCTGGGGAAAACTGAAGACCACAGGCATACAGCCCAACACGCTTAAGAAGCTGGAGGTGCCCTACGTGGATCGCACAGAGTGTAAAAAGAGCAGCCAGACGCCCATCACAAGCGGGATGTTCTGTGCCGGCTTCGAAAATGAAGCGAAGGATTCATGCAGCGGGGACAGTGGGGGGCCGCATGCCACTAATTATAAAGGCACTTGGTTCTTGACAGGCATCATCAGCTGGGGGGAGGAATGTGCCAAGGCAGGAAAGTATGGCGTCTACACTCGAGTAGCACGGTTCATTCCATGGATCAGAAAGACAACAGGGATGCGAATTATCAACTGAATGATGTAGAGATATGAAAGGAATAACAGAGGTGTCAGCCAACAGGAAGTGAAAGATGTTCAACTGAATCGTGTTATTTTGGACCTCGGCAATAAAAAGTCAGCAAAATATCTGAGTATTTAAATTTTTCCTTTGAAGTACTGCAACCGAATATAATTTATCTCAACTATACAACTAAATGCAATCTCGATTTGCAATTGTAAAATGACTGTTGTTCTCGAATCTCCATCTACCAAAAAGCACCCACAGTCCTGAGCCAGAGGTCCAATCAACCAGGTTAACGGGACACACCTGTGTAGGGGCACAGAGGCCTGTGTGCTCAGGTGTTTTCACTCAGGTGCTTATTGGAAATGCTGACAATCCTCCTCTTTACGGTGCGTTTGGATCTGAATCCCCACAGAGTATCCCTTTACTGGCATGTAGATTATTAAGTACGCTGGTGTTTTCTGGCTACGTTGTGTCAAAATCTGGGCTGTGAAAATAGGTAAGAAGTTTGAAACACTGAAATACACAATTTGGTGCGACCCATGTCGTGTAGATCATAAAGGTAAGAGTTGTCCTGCCTGAATAGGCACGACGACAATCAATCACGGGCTGGATTCAAATAGTCCTTTTTGCTTCCTAACTGAGTGAAATGAAATGAGCTTCAATACTCTTAGCTCCTTTAGCACAGGAACCACTGGACCAGCCTTCACGAAAGGAAAGGAGATAATTCCGTCACACAATTTAAATAGTGACGTTTCATTCAGCCGTTCACAAGAACTAACAATTATTACCAAGTGAGAAACCGTCAGCATAGCTCATTTAAATTGCAACCTTGTTAATGAAGTAATATTTTGAACCCGGTTGTGTTATGTCGTTTGCATGACTCAGCACTGTAACAACACATGACGGCATCTAAGATGCGCTCCTTTGTATTCCAAATTTTAGATTTGGACGCTGCAGACTGACATGCGTCTCCTGTTGCATCAGAACTACGGAGCTCAGTGAAAGTGGAAGAGTCTGATTCCCTAAACAGCGTGGTTTTCTTTTCCAGACTCCCCGTGAACTCTTCTAACCATCTTTCCTTGACCCGAGGAATAGACATTAGGAGAACATATTTTTGACTACTTGAATCCAGTCTGCACACGCCAACATAGTCCCGAAAGTCTAATTAAGCAGATTAAGTGAAAAACCCCTGCGTGGGTGCATTTGCTTTATGAGGCTTTGTGGCTGTGCCTACACTTTGTTATGTAGACAAGAAATCACAGCAGTCAAGTTGAATCAAATTAAATAATCCTGTGATTTATATTTAGGAAAATAGGCAATATAATACAAGCTTTCACATGATTCAAAATATCAAAAAATGAGCAAAAGCAGCAATCAGCAAGTAAAGGTACTGTGGAAAACCCGTATTGAAGCTTGACCATTATTAACACAGCTGATGTTACATTGTAGCCTGTGTTTGGTGGATATCAAATAACTTAAACATTGAGTTTTTTTGGTCACACCCTATTTACACTGCCCTCACTATCAAGTGGGTATAACGTCCCCACTGTGGGTGAAAACGTGTATTCAGGGTTACAGTTTATGTATTGTATTATATTAAGTATTTTCATTCCATCTTTTCACACTGCTCAAATGTTGGTGTGAAGAGAATCTGACTAGCCAGTTTTAAAGGAGCTAAAAGAGTCTCCGGCGACTGTTTTTTTTTTTTTTCTAAATTCAAAATCCATAAACATGTAGTAATCCACAGTATACCTGTAATAGTTCAGCTGGCACCTATAATTCAAACCTAATCTATTAATTGGCATAACAATAACACTGAGCATAGCTCCCATGTTGGCCTAAACTAGCAATATAGCAGCAGGCATGTGCAGAGATTGGTCTACGCAGAGCAGCAAACAAGCAGAAACACAAAGCCTCATCGCCGTGGCGATGACAGCTGCAGCAGAGGAGAGCGAGATTCATTTGATGGAAGAGATGCACAACAATTGGAGAAAG
This sequence comes from Pungitius pungitius, assembly GCF_949316345.1. Classification (NCBI taxonomy): domain Eukaryota; kingdom Metazoa; phylum Chordata; class Actinopteri; order Perciformes; family Gasterosteidae; genus Pungitius; species Pungitius pungitius. Next base: position 9,686,703 of record NC_084915.1, on the reverse strand, counting down.
AATGTTGACAAAAATAACAACACTATCAGCCGCAGCAAAAGACATCTCATGGAAAATGATCTCACTATTGTAGTATCGCTATTTGTGTGTGACAGCTGACCGCAAACCGAATCACAACAACACGCAACAATGAAGCCAATGTTAAGCCTGCATTCTGTAGTATACTTTCCCCAGGTAGCACATATTGAATACTGACAAAGAGTGCTGCGTCAATACACCTTTCATCACAGGAAACATTTACCTTGTGATAAGGAGACGAACAGGTGGAACTAAAATTGAACATCAATGAATATTAATGAAAGCTCTGCTCCAATGATAAATGTCCCAATGAAGCATTGTGAACCAGACCAGGCTAAATAGAATATAGCCTAATGCTAGTAATTCAACCTATGGTAAGAAAAGATTATCCATAGGGGTTTTAGCAATTACATTTTCCCATACACTACCCTCACCAACACCATATAGGTGGCAAAGCAATACGCACTATGACTGATACGACTTGGGAGACCTTTACTCAATATTGCTGAATATTTCTTTGTTCTCTTAGTTCATGTTCCTGTCAGGTAAATCCATCAAGTGGATGGCTAATTGTCTGCTGTTGAGTTGGAGTAACCATGGCAATTGGCAACATGCATAATGACCTAGCTGACTGCTTTACAAATTCAATCAAATCATTGAAAACAACACCACAAAGAAAAGCTATTTTTCCATTACTGTCAGTTTTATACAAAAAGACGCCACAACAATTAGCTGTTTGGCACATGAACATTCATGATATGCTAATGTGCATGATTTCGGTCACATTTCATAAGAAAATAGAAATGATAAAACATGTCTGATTAAAGTTCAACCTCTTCTGGTATAACCCCATTTCCACATAATCTACAGCTGGAAAACAAGGTCCCAGATAGGTGCTTTGCATCGTCACAGTCTTCACAGGTCCATTCTGCATTTTACAGCCTTCTGTGGGTGAAAATATCACAGTAGTTGGAAGAGTAAAATGGGCGGCTGATGTGCTTCAATCTGAGGGTCTGCTCTCTGCAGTGTGACGGGTCCCTTTTTGATCAGATTGTGTGCCATTTATCTACTGTTCTGATTGGCTCTTAGCAGGTCTCTCCCAGAATCCTGTGCAGGTCCTCGGGTAGAACACGGCCTTCTTCCCCACGACTCACATTTCTCACCATCCTGCGATTAAATACAGACACAACAGCGCAACATAAAAAGCAACTATTTTAATAAGGATGAAATGCACTTATTGTAAGTCGCTTTGGATAAATGCGTCAGCTAAATGACATCTATTGTAATGCAAAGAATTCATTTCATATTTTCACCTCCAGGTTTGTTTCGAATCAAGACTAAAACATTACTGAAAGAAAAATAGGCTTTTTTTTTTACCACATTCCCGACACTTCCTCGTTCAGCAGCTGGATGACATCGCCGCAGTTAAAGATGATGTCATCAGTGCTGGCCATGCTGCTCTCTACCATGACCCTGTACCTGCCCGCCACCTAGGACAGAAGTGAAGACAAGAACAACGCCCCTCAGTCAGTTGAAGTTGGCGACACATGCAAAACTACTCTTGGTGCCGCCAACCAAGGACACTTGTTGTGGCCTGTAAGTGACTGTTGTGTTCAGAAACGTAACAACACATCATTTCTCCAGTACTAATCGTACCATGACTAATAAACCCTCACCAGGGGGGCTGGCTGATCCTCTTCGTCCGAGTCCGATAGGTTGGAGAGGTCCGTAGCTGCACCCCAGTCCTCCAGACCGTCACAGATGGCCACCGAGTGGGCCGGAACCGGCCAGGCTGCAGGTGACAGGTTGGAAAAACAGTGGTGCTGTACACTGTGCAATGATTTATGTGTTGAAGGGTATGTTTTTATGTTGAAGGGGTTCTGTGTTTCCCCTGACAACCACGCAACTTTGCTCTTAAAAACAATGTCACATTTAAGTTGACACCACTTAACATCCGTCCAAAGAAAGGCGAGCCAGAAAGTCTTTAAAACAGCTAAAAGAAAATGTATAATATGTAAGTAACTTGTGTACGTAGTAAAATGTTAAAGGGATGTGTGTATTTTGTGGGTAATCTCTCACTCACTGCGCCGAGGTGAGTGAACTATGGGGTCGGTGTGGGCGGGGCTGTTGTCTGTTGACTCTCCCCCTCGCAGCCTGTGGGAGTAACTTGTTGTCGAGGAGCTGTGAGGAACAGGGAGACACGCTGAGCAGCCTCCCACCGACGCTGCGCCCCACGACACACACATCTCTGATGCACTAAACCGCGTCGCCGTGGGAACAAAGACACGAACACAACGAACACAAACAAACAAACAACAACAACAACATCCACATGGTATCACAAAACGAGCTCATTCGCATTCTGTAAATTCAAAACGGCATTCCGTTAAGTTCACAATCACATATATTTCAGCGTCTGATTTTAAAGTGTGTTTGAGTTTGTAACACAACAAACAATAATATCAGAGATCACAGCAATACATGGAAATAGTACACAGTATTCTGCAGGAACCTATAGCATCTGCAAATAATGCAGACTTGGGACTGACTAACTTTGGACTAATATAGTCCAAAGTTTGAAAAGATAATAAAGACAAACAGAGAGAGAAGTGGGAATAGACATTCCCATTAGAACCATTAGAGCGGGATGAGGCGGACATCTTTAGCCGTCCAGCCATCTGCCTCCACAGAGCTCTGTTCCTAGTGAGCTGCAAAAACTCTTTACAGCCAACTGTCACACCATCAGCATTTTATTTTGAACAATCGAAAGTGCCAGATATTATTATAACCTTTTATATTTCTACGGTGTCCTGGATTTAATTACTTGCACTGTACCCAGGTTCAGACATGGCTGGCATGATTTTATATTGTTTCATACTCAAAACAAACCTCAGGAAAGACCCAAACCAACATGTGTTAGTCCATTCCTCTGTGCTTTCTGACCACCTCCTATCTCCTATTGTTGAAGATGCAGATCTTTAAAAAAACCCAACAAAGATTATTGTTCCAAAAGACTAATTCCCCAAAGCAGCTGGGCGCTGTAGTTCTAAACAAATGCTTCTCCATTTATTGGAACGAGTGAATTTGGTGAGGCTTAAGACGCAGATGATCGCCCAATAATTGAGCTTCTATTTTTTTACAACCGCAAGATGTTGTATGTGGAATTGGCTGAATAGAGGTAGTGTACCAGTGTGACATTGACGTATTATTTTGAATTGCTTTTGGACAATAAAAGACAATGGAACAAAAAGAATGAGCTATATCAGGCTTTCTCTATAAAATAAATACTTGTTAGAAGGACAAGTGGATTGTTGGTTTTGATCATTTTCCTACACAATGACAATTGTGAACCTCAGACGATTCAGTCATTTATCAAATGTATGACATGCTAGCGTGCTATCAGTAGACAGAACAGTAGTTTAACCTACAAAACTCCTACAAACACACATGCAACCCCACAGACACTCTGTTAAGGCTCCATTTTGATACTTTCCTTGAGAACCGGTTTTCTCAATATCTAACAAAGCATCAGAGCAACAACTGTAGGAACTTTGAAAAGCTCGGGTAGTGCTCCAACAATTCTCTTGGACTTCTCTTAAACAATGAACACACCTTTTTGCTCATTTGCTCACCCTGCGAATGGCAAGCCCTTAAGGGCTGTTTAAGCAGCCTGGTAAAGCTGTTGATTGCACCGATGTGGAATTTCGGTCTGTGCCGTTGATGCAGTGTATCGCGCTCTTTGCAGGACTTTCCAGCGCACGGAAACCAGTTCTCAAGGGTACTGAAAAATATGCATCCATACAAACTCATTCTATAACTTTAACACACTGCATAAATATGATCATGACGCTTTGTTTTTTTTAAAATAACAAGTTTGGGTGGGTGTTATTTAATCATTAACACTGGACCAAAGTCTTCTCCTCAATGTATTGAGTTTGACATCAATTTCTGAATTGAAACTGGGTTAAAAGTGAGTTGACCCACACATCAGGAGGTCATAAACTGATAAAGAGAACGAATTGGAAGCCATGCAAAGAGAATCACCTGTCAGAGAGTGGGTTGTCTGAAAGTGGAAGAGAAGGAGCCTCATCTGAGAAAAGGAAAGGGACAAAAGAGACAGACATATCGGCAGAGCCATTGACAGAGAATAATAAAAGGTTATACTAAAATAAAAACAGGCTTTCAAAGAATGGAGGAAACATGTCATTGAATTAGTTATAGCGTGTATATAGAAACCTTGACACAGTTTCTGCTGGTTGGTGAGGATTTTTCGAATCTCTGTCAGCCAGGCAACTTTTACCTCCAGAGTGGAAGCCTAGACACACACACACACACACACACACACACACACCATAACCACAAGGGAATTGACAGTACACACACTCAAACACTTATGAAAGTGATATTATATAGAAACCAAAAGATAAAATACCTGAACTATGTACACTACTTCTCTGCCACTGTACCAGATTTCAAATTTCTTCACATCTCCTTTCACATTCTCTGTGATTCCCACTGCACTCATCTACAGAAAGAGAAGGAAAGTAACTACATTTCCCAGGCAGCTGTGCTCCTCAATGACTTTATTTATTATTCATTACACTATATCACCAATAATATGCAGAACAATTTATTGAGGCCTGTTGAATTGGATTGCATTTGATGCAGCTGGTGCAGAGTGAGTTACTCTGAGGCAGGACTTGAAGCTGTAGAAGGGGGTCCTCTCGTGAGCGTCTTCGTCTCTGCGCTTGCAGAAAAGCAGGGCGAGGTCATAGAGGAACAGATGCCTCTGCATGGGTTTAAACCTGGCCAGCTCCTTCATCCGCACCGCCGCCCTCTTATGGCTGATCCACACGCTGAAGCCTCCCTGCATCACCACTCGGCCCAGCTGGCTCAGGTCCCCCTGGGAAAGACATGGAGCAACTGAACCAACACGTGAGAAATCCATCACACAAAACACAACATTTGTTTTCAACTCTGCGCTAGAGTCGCTCTATCTTGTCTTGTCTTTTCTACTTGACTGCTTGGTACCTGGTATCCAGTGATGGCTATCTGATGCATGGAGTCGTTGACAGACTTCAGGAGCTCGAGCATGGAGTCCAGAGCCTGCTGGAGTTCACAGCGGTATCGCTCCTCCGTGCAGTGCTTCAACAGTTCCTGACCCAGGACAGAGACACGAGAGGACAGGTCAGTGGTTTGCAGTTTAACTAATCTGACCTGCAGGCGTGGATGTTTTTCCAGCTGATTGCAGGCCACAAATTCTATGCAGAATGAAATATTACACCTTTTGGATGTATCACCATGTCATTTGGTTAAGACATTTATGTCCCCACCAAAATGAACTGCGATAACTTCTGTTAACCCTCCACTTGTCTTCTTTCCTCTGGTGCCACCATCAGGCAGAGCTGAGGTGTTAGAATTTGGCTGGCATGAGTCTTCTTGTAGGCAATATGAATGTGTTTATTAAATCTATATATAGAGCAGAATTTTGAAATGCAAAGAGACTTTGCAGCAAAGAGACACTTCGTCTCAGTATTTACTTAAAATCTAAATCTCTTATCAATATGCAAGTCATTGCTTGATGCTTTATCACTGACTCAGATGCACCAAACCTTGAGGAGCAGTTGGTACTTGGTGAGACGTTGGACTGGTTTTAGGAGGTAAGAGTCCAGACCAAGCTTGTGGTCCAGCTTCTTCTGGCACTCCTGCAGAGTGAGAGCGAGAGGTTTTGCTAAATGAACAAAGCATAAAGAACTTTAAGAACTTTAAATTAACACTAATCCTGAAGACTTTTATTTTATGATCATGTTGCAATGAGTGGATCATGAATCATACAAACATGGTATGTAACTACCTTAAAGAAGGGTGAATCGGAGCACTGTCTCCATAGCAACTCGGAACAAGGCTTGTTCTGGCAGTAGCGCTCATACACCTTGAACTTCACTTTCTGCTCACACCAACACATTACGATTAGCTATTTAATGTCGCACCCCTTCACATAAAGGTCCAATGATTGTCCTTGTGGGTTCTTTACCCGTTGCAGGAAGCAAGTCCCCGCCCTCTCTGGTGTCTCCAGGCAACCCTGCAAATCTTGGAGGAAGATCCTAAATAGAGAGGAAAATAAAAGGAAATTGGATTTGCATGAAAAGATGGGGAGACAAGAACCACTCTGTGACAGCTTGCATGTGTGTGTGTGCGTGTGTGTGTATGCGTGTGTGTGTGAGTTGCCTGCTGTGGAACTGGTAAATCTCTGGCATGTTGCCAAAGAGAACGTCCTTTTGACTGCGTAGAGCTGAAGGAAATAGATCAGACATGGATGGGTCTTCCATTTCTGCCCTGTAACCCTGAGGAGAGGAGAGAGGAGATTAAAAAAACGATCACATGACCAGAGAACTTAAAAACAGGAAAATCAACTCACCAGAAGGACCGAGAGCAGCTCGTCCACGTAGATCCTCTCTGTAGCTATCAGCTCCTTCATAATATGACTAGTAAAAGTGAGAATCAGGGAAGAAATTAGCTGAGCAATAATATGTCTTAGCACTACACACACTGCGACCTTGGCAAAAGAATAAGGCATAAAAAGACAATGGAAAATCCGCTTTTTTGCAAGGGTTGCGTACCGGGAGACCTGTTCTGGATTGTCTTCTGCCTCTGAATCTGTTTCAGTGGTGGAGCCATACAGACAGCTGCGGTTGCCTTGGAAGTCGTGCATAACCTCGATCTGACAAAACACGCCACATGTTTTGTTAGCCTAAAGTGGGCATATTTTAATCAATACCAAGCACAGGAGGGAGAATTAGTTTTGCAGGAATCATAAATCAAAGCATCACATATATATTGGACTAATTCCAGTTTTGAAGGAATTATAGCGGTTGATGAAAAGAAATAGCTAACGTTATTACAATTGACCCTGAAGTCTGAGTCCATGTGTGGACCAAAATTCTGAACAACCTATTCAATAATTGTTTTCGACATTTTGCTCTAAAGCACAAACGTGAGCCTATTGGTTACACAGGAATCAAAACCAATAGGATTGATCCTCTGAGGAGCATGAATGTACAAAATGAAAAATTCATTTCACTGTTGGCTAAAAACCCTATCACACACACACACACACCTTGCGTTGGTTGTTGTTCCTCCTCGCGGCTCTTTTGCCAGGTAGCAAGTCAAAGGAGAACTTGGAGTTCAGAACGTTAAAGTCTACACCTGCGGGGAGAATCACGGATAAGAAGTTAAGATAGCTGTATCGTAATAAAATAATATGGTAAAAAATAATCCAAACCATCAAAGCACATCCATAGTATAAAAATAGGTGCAGGAACGCAGCTATGGGAATGGATAAGGAGCAGTGGGGGGGGGGTCGTACCATGTTTGGGGGAGAAGAGGGGTGACTTGCAGCGCTGCGAGGCCTGGTCGGGTTCAGGCCTCGGGGCCACCAGCTGAATCGGTCTGACTTGTACGTCCGCCAGCTTCCTCAGACACTGCTCTCGGTTTCTGATCATAGACTGCACCGCGTTCAGCTTCTCTGTCACCGTGGCGATTTGAGACTACAACGAAAAGAGGCGCAAATTGAGCGTAGCAACGGATCAGCTGGTGTTGGTGTTCAGTAGCGGGAGGTTACCTGCAGCTGTGGGGTGAGTATGCCCTCAAACTCCAGGCTTAGAATGTCCTGGCTGTTTTTCAGTGCAGATGGCGCCCTCTCCTGGTGGCAGCTCAGGTACTGCAGTGCCTCCTGGGCACCCTCCCTGGTTTGGAACTTGTCGACCATCTGGCTGGCCAGGAGATAGGCGCCATCATCACACCACCGGAGGGCCTGCACACACACAGACATCAAGCTGTTTTTGCTCAAACTCGCAGGGGTAAAAAAGAGGGAGCAGAGCATTCACGGTAAAAAACAAAAATACTCAACAACACTCAACGACATATTTAGACACTATTTTTTTTGTCTTGACAGCATTTTTTACCCCTTCAAGTCGGAGCAGCAGGTCCCGTGCGCGGGTAAGCGAGGCCCGCTTGGTGCGTATGGCAGCAGTGATGATGTCACAGTGATGTCGCAGCTCGTTGCAGCGCTGGACAATGAGCGCCAGGGCGTAATGGTGGCTGGCGGCCAGCTGGTGGCCGTGCAGGATCACCAGCTGGGCACGGGCCATCTCCTCCTAGAGAGCACATGACGTGATAGTTTAAACAGATTTTCATGTCTCCACACAAAAGTTGTTACTGCCTACCATGACAAACATGGTCGTCTGTAACCGGACCAATAGGTCGATTTTTATTTTTTCGAGGCAAACCCAGAATTAAACATCACACTGATACCCTCAACAAAAAGCCAATGACATGTTTCATTACAGTTTTAATTATTGAAGAAAATAAACTGCAAGATTTTTTTCCAGTAAGATAATCTCCATAGACAAACGTCACTTTTATAATGTAAAAATCTGACATAATAAACTAATTAGACTGTGGGTTGAGCTTATAAACACAACAGGGCGCCCTGTAGTCTCACACTAACCAGAAATGTATTAAAAAAAAAAAAAAAAAAAATGCTGACTCATTTCTGGTTATTCCTGCAGCGCTCTATAACACAAGATTGAAACATTTAAATCTTTTTATGTTGCAATTGAGAAAAACACAATGATGTTTATATATTTTATATGATATATATCTATGATACAACTTTTGTTGCAGCTGATATACTCAACAGCAACAAAAGCTGTAAAACCTGAAACGTTCTTTGACTGCTACACAGCATTATGCTCTCTACACTTCAGACTGTGATTGTGCGCTTGTTGTGTGACATTTGTGTGTGTGACCTGAGCGCGTGTGTCCAGCATCTCCAGGTCCCCCAGCAGCTGTGAAGTCTGAACCACGGTGGTCCCCACGGAGGCAATGTCTATCTCCTGTTTACCGATTCTCTCCAGGACCTCCTCCATCTACACAAACGCACACGCACAGTCAACTGTCACAGCAGTGCAACATGCAGCCAGGGTCGACACGACAGGCACCAATCATCTCACCTGCTGAAAGCTCATTTCATAGTGAAGCAGCTGGAGGTACTGCTGCATCTTCAGGTGGTGCTTTTCAAAGAAGCCATCGAACGCCTCCTCCATGTCTCTGAGCTGGGCGAGGAGTCTGAAACACACACACCCTTCTGTCCCGGCTATCTCTACTTGCTTTAACTTGTCTCGTTCCAAAGTAATTTCTCTACAGAAGCTGGAACCTTTGAACAGTGTCCATGTCTGATTTTAGGTCCCTCTCCTCCTCTACATCTCTCTTGGAGGCCTTCACAGTCTCCAGGTTCGAAAGCAGCAGCCTCCCTTCTTTCTGCACGCTGCGGATGTCGTCCTGAAGCAACAAGAAGGAAAAGAGAAATGAAATCCCTCCCAAAAAACTGGCAGACACAGAGATACAGAGTGAGAGAGGAATGAGAGGAGATGACCTTCATCTGTCTGTATCGGTGCGTGTGGGAGTGCAGAAGGAACTCGATGGCATTGGCTTCATCTGGAAGTTCGCTCTCAGATAGCTCCGACCCAAAGGCCTGCAGCAGCTGGGCGATCTCCTTCACTGTTACTGCAAAGGTCTCAATGGCCTGCGCGCACACGCACGCACACACACACACACACACAGTCTAATTCAAATTGAGTAGTTTAAACCAAATTATCAAAAGCACAAACACAAGATCAAAAACAAAGCTCCTCCGAATTCTATTTTCAGGAAGTCAGGGATTTAATGCATATTTCACCCCTTTATTCAACAGCAGCGTTCCACGCTCTGGTGAATGGTCCGGTGTCAGGAAAGAAACGTACCGTTCGGAGGACGACCCAGTCACTCTGGCAGTATTCCACTTTGGCCGTGAAGTCCGTTGTCAGGTGGTTCTCATCGATGTACCGCAGCAGGTCACCGACCGAACGCAGCATCACCACCTGAAATCCAGTCAAACGTCATCATGTTTCTTACTTTGTCTGTTTGTCAGCGTGTAGTTAGAGGAAATAGGAGAAGAGCGTCTACTGTTTCTCAAAATGGACACAGGAAGAATTGTGTGTACAGTGGAGTAGCGATGGGATTGTGCCGAGTCGGGTGAATAAAATAGAGTGATGTGAAGAAAGAAATCCCTCGGTCCTCAGTCTTAACCCCCTCTCTCACCGGCATCTTTAACAGGAAGTCATCCTGGCTGAAGCGGAAGCCCAGGTCAGTGCTTGAAGACGGACTCGGGGCCGAGCTGAACAAGCCCGTGGGGCGGAGCACCAACACCAAGTGCAGGTTTCCTGGAAATGAAGTCTGAAGAAGGAAGTGCCTTATGTTATTCATCTCTGTAATATTAAATAATTAGACAGGTTGATTTAGTGGATGAGATAAAGCACGAAAGGTGAGTACTAGTAATCCAACATTTAAGTCACAATTGCAAATCACTTTCAGACTACTGAAAGTTTTAGGACCAATGTTATAAACCATGAATTCCTTCAGGGGAAAACTGACTTCTGTGGTTCCATCCTCCGCCACCTCCCCTGATTGTGTCACAGGATGAGAGGAGTCCTACGGTCAGTCAGAGGTGTTGTAGGAAAGCCTCTCCGTGTCGATCGGGGAGCAGCTAGCTGACACTCAGCTCCTCCTCACAGGCTTCCTCGTCACTCTTCTTCGCCCCAAGGAGCCTCGCATGCACTCCTTGAGCTGTCTTATCGTTATTGCTATTCACACAACACGTCCATGTCTGTGTGTGCCCGAATGTCTCATTACTCACTGTCCTGTTACCTCCAGTTGTGTGCAGTTGAAAGTGTACCGACGACTGCGCAGAGCAATCGAGTGTAACGATCACGACGAGGACTCTTTCCCCACCTGGAAGCTGTCCCTCAGCCCAAACTCCTCTCCTCTCCTCAGAATACCTGCTATCCAGCCCACGTTTAGTCTGCACAGTCAGCACAGATCCAGCAGTCTGAGGAGTCTTTGACACTACTTCACCTGGTAGGCCCTGGAGGGATGGTACACTGTATCCATGTGGTACAGGGGAAATGGACTATAATTGTTTAGCGCTTAAATCTTCATTCCCACACTGATGACAGGAGCTCCCATACACAGTGGCACCTTCCCCAGTGACTAGCATTCACACACTGTAGTCACAGCTATAGGAGCAATGTTGCCCAAGGACACATGGACACGGGTTAGCGGGGCCTGCATGCGGCGACCGTGCTCTCCTCTCACCCACAGTCGACCATGTGCGCCTTCGCTTGTGTTGTATTGCTCTGAACTTTTATACTGGAAACTGCTGACCTTACAAAAACAGAGACACATTTCCCTCATTCACACGGGCCTTCATTTCTACAGCAGCCTTCTTGTACCAAAGTCATCCTCCTTAAAGCTAATGCTCGATTTTACTGGATTCTCTGAAACTCCATCCCTGCGTTTAGATGCTGGGCATCAAGTATTTTACACATATTCTCTAAACCCATTACATGACTTAAAAACACTCCAGGCTACACTGCAGTGCCAGAGCATGCTGCTCTGTACACCTGCAGTTACACACACACACACACACACACACACACACACACACACACACACACACACACACACAGCGTTTGTCATTGTCCTGTCCTGCACACAGCCTCTAAACATTTAAGTGCACCCTGCATAAGACGTGTCTCTTCGCCGAGAGGCAATATCAATCTCTAAATGCAGTTTGCGCATCTGCAACCACGGTGTCGCAGTGGTGAACCGCAGCTCCCCGTGTGTCTCTCTGCTGCAGTGTCCGCGCCGCCCCGTTCACAGCATCCCACCCACCTCCCCACCTCCTCGCTTCCCCGAGCGGTGCTTACCGCGGCCCGGCGCAGACGGGGAAACCCCCGCAGCGGGTTGGACTCGGCCATCGCTTTCGGCTCTTCCCTCGTTCCCTTCTCCCCTCCTCCCCCCCTCTCCTCCCCCGACCTCTCCCGGGCCACCGGGAAGTCAGCGGCGGGACGCGGTGACGTTGGAGCGAGCGGCGTTGGGAAGGTGTAACCTCCACTGCAGTGTCCGGGCGGGCCGAGCGGCGCGCCGCGAGTGCGCACCTCAGCAGGCGCAATCCTCATCCGGACCGACGAGGGGGGAGGGGGGGGGGGGCTGTGGGGGGTTATGTTCCTCCTACCTGACGTCAAAGCCAAAATAAGTTCCGCAGCTGCACAGATGTCCAGCTCCTTGTCAGCGGGTATGGCCCAATGAGCGATGATTTAATAGGGTTTGCGTTGTGATTTCGTGATATTCATATTTAAAGAATTTCCCGGCCTGTCTCGCTCTACTCCAGCACGAGCTGTCTTTGCTTTAATAACTTGAACATTGTTATGTGTAGTTGCAACCTTGAGACCAGAAGAAAAAGAGACCCTTTATTTATCTTACTGGATCCGCTAGATGGCGCTCGAAGCTCATTAGATTTGAACCCAGCTCTGGATCAACTTTTTATAATGTCATAAACGGCAGTTATGAGCAAATAAGTACAGTGTTACCCCCAGTATAACCTTCAAAGCTCAGAGATCAGAACCTTTGCTGTGTGAATCTTCCAAATTCTGTATAACGTTGAATAAACATTATTATTCAAGGAACAAACACAAAGGATCATCTTAAAATCATCATTAAAATTGTATCTAATACTAGTGTAGCAGTGAACAAATCTGCTTGAGCAGGGTCTGATAATTTTATGATGGACAACGAACTACATCAGATTCAAATGCTTTTGTCTGTATCCGTCCTAAATAATCTGTAGTGTTAGTGAAGCCCTTTGGCAAGCACTCACAAGGCGCTCCAAATGTTAGGAGTTTGTGTTAAAAAGGGCTCATGTGCGTTGTGTCAGCTGGTCCTAAATAATGGGAGCAAAGCCAATTTGGCTTTTGTACTCTGTATTTCTGCTTGTTTTCCCTTCTCACAAATTCTGTTTTGATTCAACTGAATATATAAAATGTATTTTTATCCATTTGAGAACTGATAGGACACACTTTGTACGACACAAACAACTCTGAGGCAAGTAACTCAGACTTCAAATAAGTCTGCAGGAACAAAGAGCCCGTCTTTGTAAAATAAACCTACACTAACGGTTACTATGTAGGGATCGTCTATTATCGTCCCCTGAACACAGTTGGTGAAAAACAGTCCAGTGTGTATCATACAGAGCAGTGAAAGTCAGAGGTTAACACCCAGAAATGTCCCAAACATTACAGGGCCCCTGCAGATGCAGACGCCACTACATACTTTTAGAGGTTCATAAGGGATTTATGAGAAGTATTATTTGTTATTAATGTCCAAACAGTGTAGAGGATATTCCAGAATAATATAATCCAAAGAAAATTAATGGAGTAATTGTTTGAGACAAAACAATACTTTTATGCTCATATTATTTATTTAACATGATGGTATTTATTCTAAATGAACCACAATATCTGTGTGCTTTTCCATTAAGTTAAAATTTAGTGACCCTTCTTCAATTCACCTCTTCTTCTCGGTCATCTTCTCTCCCTAAATGTCAGTCAAATAGAGCAGGTTTTGAGTTTTTCCACTATTTTGATTTAATTCTGCAGATTTGTTACAAAGGTTCTAAATAACATGCAGATACCACAACAATGTGTCCAAGCACAATCAACACCTACGTCCAAAATACATCCAATCCTTGTCTCTCTTCATTTGAGTGCGATTGTTTGTCAGATGGTCACATGTTCCTCGGGGAGATCCTGCAGAGGGAATCACCTTGTCACAATGTGTTTGGCTCTGTGCCACTGAAGCCACGCTATTTCCAGGAAACTAATTGCTCCTCAGACAAAACAGTGATTGGACTGGAGGGCTGTGACCTGTTCTAATAATACCTGACCCCTGTTTGTTTTTTTCTGGTTGTGCACGGTGTCGTCAAAGGCAAGAAATAGCCACATACATACATTAACTACTATATTTTGGTTAGAGTGAACTTGCACCTCGGTGCATTACAACACAGTGGCCCATTGTCCGCTTTACTAATGTCTTAATTACAAATGCAACATTTTATGATTTGATCTTTTCATGAATACGTTTTCCTCGCTGAGCCCACAAACCTCCAAATGATGCCAATAATTTACTCCTGTGATGTGTTTGCAAACATAATTCTGAGTTGTTTATTCCCCAAATATCTGTGTATCATTATGAGTAGGTGTTATGAAAGTATTCACCAATTTGAACCACTATTTTGTCAACACGTCCTGATCCTCATTTTTTTTACAATGTCATAAAATATACTGTATGTACTTTACAAGACACTATTGCTATGACAGAACTAATTTATCAGTTGTAAACTTTGATTTCTTTGATGAGATGTTGAATAGACTTTGACCTTCGGACTAAGCTTGTTAAAATCGATCTGTTGAAGATTTAGCGGCGTTTCAAAGGTCAAAGGGGAATTATGCTGGTGACCCCTGACACGTTCATGAGACACTGTTGAATAAGTCAGCTTACTGTGACTTTGCCGCCGATGCTCCCATCATCCACACCACAATAAGACTTGGAGCTTTTAATCTGCTGAGATCAGATTGGAATACTGATAATCTCCACACTGCTCCACAAGTACCTACAAATATTGTATGCCTTTTATTTGTGCTGTTTACGCGGTGTTTTACAATGTAAAACAACTACGTTTTAAATCAGATTTGTTGATTCCTTGTGAAGAATATCCTGCGGACCTGAGAATTAAGAGTTAAAGCAAAAGCTTTTGTCTACTATTGTCTTTTCTTGGTTAAATAAACCTCCTTCGTCATCTTTTGGCTGAGAATCCTGTTGTACATTTGCAAGTTCTTAATCTCTGTGATCGTCTAAAGCAATAAAGCATAAAGCAATAAAGGCATTTTCTTCAAAATTCAATCAAATTATCTCACAAAAAATTAAACTGGACAACTTGAGACATCCAGAAGCCCCCTGAGGTCAAATAAACCTCATTTGCACGGCCCTTGAACTCTATCACCCCGAGTATTTCCAAATTAACGACGCGTTGGGCTTTGTGGACGTGCAAAAGGGATTATCGGCCTAACTACTACCGCAGACACGTGGCGACCATGTTGTTGTATGGTTGTCCCTATGAGCAAACCCTTTGTACTCCAAAAAAAGCTATGCACTGATGAGTTAACCGGATTATGCACCAGGCCTCGACAGCAATAATGGAAGAGTTAAGCCCGAATGATGCTCAGTGAGACACAGCCTGTATAAAAAGGCAGACCAGCCATCGCAGAACGCACTCCCCTCTCACCCTGACACAACAAGCACCCAGACGACTCAGAACAGGTAAGACTTCTTCTCTATGGATGGATGGATGCATGGATGAATGAATGAATACTAATGTTCACATATTCCTCGTAGTCAATTCAAGGCAGGGTGTCCCTCCTAGAGAATACACTGATAGAAAAATGACATGGGCTCATAAAGATAAAGTGTTGCGACAGAAACTGTTTAAAGCTGAAATTAGTGTTATGTTAACTCCTTTGGAGATCCTGCTCTCACAGACCATTTCACATTGTACGATTTCCTAAATGACTCTTGGGAAGCCTTTCTACAACGAATACATGTAAATGAGAGCGATGGGTAGCTTTGCTCTTGCTTGTGTCAAAATAGCAGGTTGCCACGTGGCTTGAATTGATGGGAAATTGAGTATTAAAACCTTGCTAACCTTGTTGACCTTTAATGGTTGATGGAGGGTTTGTGTTAATGTGCTGATCCAGCAGAATGACTACAGGCAGAAGACCATTGCAACCCGTGGTGGCAGATGGACTGATATCAAATGTTAATCATAAAAGGATACGGGACACACCTCCTCAGCTCAGTGGCGAGACGAAGGCGCTTAGATTATCCATTGACCACAACCGGCCGTAAGGCGGCCGCGGCTCAGTGTTACACGGGCCGACGCGTAATCACAAGATCAGCAACCGATCCTGCTTCTCAACGCCTGCGCGTGGAAGCGTCTTCGATCCAAACGCTGAACCACAGGCTGCTCCCCACTGGTCCTAACTGAGCAATGGTTAAATGTAGAAGTCTATTTGCACATACTTTTGTATATATATATATATATATATATATATGTTTTTTACACTAACATTAAGGTTACGTCTCAAGTGTGTTAAACTGACTTAACTGAAGAAATATAAACTATTATGTACAATAGTTATTGATGGTTTGGTTCTTGCAGCAGTCAGCAGGTGAGCATTTGTTGCATATTTCACAGCAGGTAGCCCTGAGGGATGCAGCTGAGCAGCAGCTCTCCATGTTGCTGAAATGAACACGCACCCCTCGTTCCTGAATCCACGTCGTTGGTTTGGAAACCAAGCGCTGTTTTCCTGCAGTTTTCTTTGTGGGGCTTTGGGTTGAGGCAGGAGAAATAAATGAGCTGAAAAGAACAAACTTTTACCTCCCAAGTTCTCAACTGAGAACTTGGGAGGTAAAAGTTTCTTTCTGTATTAGAAAAGAAAACACCAGTCAAAAGTTTGGACTTATTTTATCTTTTTATTCAATGAGAAACTGTGTCCAAACTTTTGACTGGTACTGAACATTAAGTAAAGCGAATAAGACCAAACAGTCTCTAAGCGATATATGATGGCATATGAGAAGATAGAAAACCCTGTTTCATCATCAATGAGCAACAATTCACATCACATTCATACACCCCCCCCCCCCCCCTTGACCTTCTGTGATAATCCTTCTTACAGGGTTATCGAGGGCTAAAGTCAGTGTTCAAATAAGTCCAGGAATACTACGGTCACTGAGCAAGTTTTATCCTTTTGACTGCCCTTGAACAGTCCAAACAAACAGCAGCTTTGGCCCCCGTTGGTGTGTTTGAGGTGAACACTGTGCGACATAATCGTGTGCCGTGAAGCCCTTACACGGATGCTGTAATCTTATCGCAAAGGATTAACCTTGTAAACCCTCGAAACAAATCAGATATCCAGTCGGTACAGACAGTGGATGTGGGATCAATCAATGTCTTAATGACATTATCATCTGACCTCCTATTCATACTGTGACCTCCTACTAACCTAAAGTCACTTTATTTTTTGTTGTTTTTCCTCCGAACAGAACACTTGCAGAGATGGCAAAGTAAGTGCGGTTTTCCTTGTGTAATGTGCTTTGTTTTCTCTTTTCCCTCAGGCAGATGCATTACTTCAACTTTACCTGCATAGAGCAACAAAAATGATAGCTAACGAGAGGATAAAGACATCTTTATAATGTTACACCAGATGTTCCAATTGGAAATTCCCCAAAATACCACTTTGTTTTCGGAAAGATGCTTTTGCTTAAAACTAAGTTACGGACTGTGATCCGGGCCACGCTGCCCCTAGAATTTGCCAAATAGTATTTATCTAAGGTTTGCAAAAGCTTAGTCGTTTGAGGCGTGGTTCACATGTGGTCACAGGTAATCAGCTATTACAGAACCCTGCCACACCATTTGTGGCTCCCTCAGCCGGGGGCCATCCTTTCAATCCGGGCGCGGTGAGGTAAAGCTGCTCCCCAATTAGCTGTTCTTAACTGGATGAAAAGGAATGATGGATTACTGACCCTTCTGGTTCTTGCAAAGAAACAAACATCACTTTCTGAGTCTCAAACTAATCAATACATTATCTGGTCGATCAAGACAGTAACTCGGTTACAACCCGAAGCTACTTACATTTTGACTATTTTATAGTTCTGCAACTACATAGTAATAATTATCAATCTTAATGACAGATGGACATTGTATTAACGTGGTGTTTCTCTTCATTTTTATCATAGGGTATTCAAGAAGACCAGTAAAAGTGGAGGGGTAAGTTGCAGTTTTCATAAACATTGTCATTTTAAAGCAGTTATTCATTATTGGAAGATGAATCACTCAACTGTTCCCCGTTGCTCTGCTCTGACAGCTGACCCTGTGCCTGGGAAAGAGAGACTATGTGGACCACATCTCCAAAGTGGACCAAGTTGGTACGTTGCTTCTTCAATGCGCGCTTGTGTGTGTGCGCGGCAGCTTCGGGAGGCTCATGCATATATAATATCGTCTGCACTTTTACATGAACAGATGGCGTGGTCAAGCTGGACACATCGGACTTTGGAGGCAGGAAAGGTAACATCATCAACATAACATCACAGAGCCCTGAACCACAATCGAGTCATGGAGATGCAGGAGGCCGTAGTGAGATAATGAAACATCTGTCGACAGTGTTTGTGCAGCTGGCGTGTGCCTTCCGGTACGGTAGTGAAGACCTGGATGTGATGGGCCTGTGCTTCAGGAAGGACCTCTGGATCCATCAGGTCCAGATCTACCCAGAGAGCAACAAGCCGACTCTGACCGAAATGCACAACACTCTGATGAAGAAGTGTGGAGACAACACATACCCGTTCTCTTTTGAAGTATGACATCATACAGACACTATGTACATTCTGTAAATGTTTACAAAAGGCTTCACACAGACACTGTTTGACTCTACTTTGTTATATTTTTCATGAAGCTAAAACTTTTAGATTCCTTAAACTGCTTATTTGACATGAATTTAGCCTAAAAGGGAATTCAATTTGTGTATATAATCCAATTAGAGAATACCAAATCAAACGAAACATTATGCCCGCCTCAAATTCACTTCACAATTTATGAAATCATCAAAAAGGCCATAAAATATTGATGAATGAGTCTGAATAACTATTTCCCATTAAGGTTTTTAGCTGCGATCTGTGACTGCATTCTTCATTCTTAGCACCACAGATGGAGCTAACTCCTCTTTTTTGTCCCTCTAGATTCCCAACAATCTGCCCTGCTCCGTCTCCCTGCAGCCTGGACCAGAAGACAAGGGGAAGGTGAACCTCATGCCAACATGCAAACGCCCCATTCACCTCTCTGCACACAGCGTGTAATGGGGCCAGCTCGCGCTCGTGGTCGCTGACGTGTCGTGTTTCCTTCCGCAGGCTTGCGGCGTCGACTTTGAGGTGAAAGCGTACCTCGCCAACGACAAGTGCAACGCCGATGAAACGATTGACAAGAAGTGAGCGCGCTTTCATTCAGTCGTCGTCGGCCATCCGTGTCCGGTTATTGTCCCAAAGGTTTGCTGTGTCATTCGTTCGGATGAACACCTTCTCTCCTCTGTGCCGTTCCTCCTCTCAGGGACACCGCTCGCCTCATCATTCGTAAAATCCAGTTCGCCCCCTCTCAGGTGGGCGCCGGGCCCAAGGCTGATATCTGCAAGGGCTTCATGATGTCGGACAAGCCCGTCCACCTCGAGGCCTCTTTGGATAAAGATGTACAGTAGCAAAACTTAACGGCTTAGACAGTTGTCTTAGATATTTGTCAATGCTTTCAGGGTGACTTTGAATTTGGACTTTATTTTTCCCAACTCTACTACTATTCCCCACCATTCACTGGTGCTTTCCTGGTTTTGACCACAGCTCTACTTCCACGGCGAAAACATCCCAATCAAAATCAAAATCAACAACGAGACCAACAAAACTGTTAAAAAATTCAGTGTTAGTGGTGAGTACCTCTGCTAACAGATTTAAAATGTTTAACTAAGAGCACAATACAATAATCTGTTTTTGTCTTTAGTGGAACAAACCACAGACATCGTCCTCTACTCTGCTGACAAATACTCCAAGCTTGTTTTCAACCAAGAGTTTGGGTAGGTGGACGGAAAACTGAGAACCACAGTGAACATAAATGCTGTTTGACATCTTCCTGTACGCATGTGTTTGTGTTTAATGCTCCACAGAGAGACAGTGGAGCCCAACAGCACCTACGACAGCACTTTGAGCATCATCCCCGTGCTGTCTGACAACAAGGAGAAAAGGGGACTGGCATTGGACGGGCGACTCAAGGACGAGGACACCAACTTGGCCTCCACCACTATGTGAGTGCATTGATGGAGCAGACAGGACCACAGCGGGACGCTCGTGTACTTTGTGCAACGTTTCTCGCTTGTCCTGATGTTTTGTTTTTTTAATAGCAATTTATTTATTTAATTGTGATTCTCCGCAGGCTGCGGCCGGGTGTTGAAAAAGATGTGTTGGGCATCCTGGTTTCCTACAAGATTAAAATCAACCTCATGGTGGCTGGAGGAGGGTGAGTGATTCATCCTGTTGAGATATCTCAGATCATAGAAACCTTTGGGGCAGAAAGAAGGGAAATAAACTAAAACAAACTCTATCTTGTCTTCATGTAGCCTGCTGGGTGGCCTCACTTCCAGGTGAGCAAGGTTAATTTACAGGAAAGCTTGTGCATGCCGGGATGATGAATCACCTGTATTGATCCGATTGGTTGTGTTTTTCTCTGCAGTGATGTCACAGTGGAGCTGCCGTTGCAGCTCATGCACCCCAAACCTGAAGGTATTTTTTAATAACTGACACAGACTAACATTATCTCACTAATACCAGTGCATCTGCTAATTTTAATTTTTTTCATCCTGTGACCCTTCTCCTTTCTCTCGTTTCCAAAAACTCACTTTCCTAACTGATCAGAGTAAAGGTTCAACATCAGTGTAAGTACCAAATCCCTTTTTAATCGTATTTTTGGTGATATCACCTAGAAATCATATTGTTCCGATTTATTGTATATGTAAATGTAACATTTATTTGATGAATTATTGTATTAAATTGTTATTTAAATGTTTTTCTGAACGTCTCTTTTCGTTTCCTTCTTCCCAGAGAGGATGTTACCCTGGAGGTCGAAAAGAAACCCAAAGAAAGACAGGAAGACAATCAGAAGTAACGCTAAACAAAGAAGAAGAATGATGTGACTGATGAAATTAACCTATATGAAACAATAACAAAGTAACAAACTTAAGTTGATTCTCTTTTTGACCCCCTCACAGATTTTGTTCTTATTGTTTTTGTTGTGTGATTAAATCAATTAGCTGTAGAATAAGTATTCTGTTTGATAGTTCCTGACATTTAGACACCAAAGACTTCTGTCGAAGCATACAAAAAAAGAAAATAGAATCCTTTTCCCCTTACTTCAGAGTGGAGTAAACCGTGAACACGGTTGGAAGCCTGTAAAAGCCGCTGGGCTTTGGACGTGGTCACTTGTTGTTTTTAACGGCACTTTTCTCTTTCTGTAAAATGTGTCAGATTTTGATTTTGATGCCAGATCCAATAACCCATAGTAAAATAAAACTATTGTAAAAACAAAATTGCTGTGTTGTAAGTTTTATTTATCTTCCTGTCTTTGTTGATTTTGACTTTTTGCCTTTGAGAAAACAGCCCCCCACTGGATTCAACTGCTAATTCACTTGATCGACTAATGCCGTGTAATATTGTGTAATTATGGCGCAACCTTTTATAATATTTTTACACTTAAATCATTTTCTCTCGCTCTTTTACACACAGAAATACACACACACACCCACACAATAATGAATAACAACATTTAGTTTTCCACAAATTTGTAGTCTAAAAGTCTTCTTCATATCAATATGGCATAAATTAATCTCTCATCTTATTATTTAAATTTGTTTAAATGTTATTGGTTGCACAGACTTGATGCGCTCACTGGGCAGAGAACACAAGCATACTGTATATTTATTTTATTATCTTATAGTCTGTTTCTCAGTTTGGAGGGTAATGTTGGACGGCATCACCCGGAAGCCCTCTGTATGTGACTTAATGCAGTACAATTTGTAATTATATATTTTTTAAATGAAATATAAAATGGACCGTTCTATGAATCGTCCTATTCATAACCAATATATTGTAATATATATCATATGGCATATATTAGGACATAAATAAGATATATTCGAAAATGATCTTGCATGAATTAGCTATTATAAAAAGCCCAAAAGGAGATACATCTCATGTTTCATTAGGGAACCAAATTTGGTTTTTGTCAGCTAATATTTTGAGTAATTTAGAGGCACTACGGCTAAGCTATATCTGCATTTTGAGTCTAGAAAAGGCCAGTTAATGAAAATAAAAAGTACACTGTGGGAGACGCCACGAGGGGCAGCAGTGCACTGTTAAAGACGCTAACTGCCGGAGGAAGAAGAAAATCTGACGTCATCACGTAGAACGTGTATCACTGAAGCAACATGGCTCTGAACGGAGGTTGGTAAAGTTATGATCTTTAAAGCAAGCGAACTTTGACATGCATTAAGTTTACCGGTGCTATTTATAATTAAGTCATTTGTCGCACGTGTACTACTCGTTGGTTAACGCGTATCATTTTATTTTTACTTCAAGTGTTCGTCGGCTAACGTACAGCCGACGTTAGCCGGGTTGGTTTGCTAGCTAGCTACGAATCCTGTTCTAGCAAAGCACTGCGGCAGTCCTCATTACGTTATTTTACGTACTCCTTAAATGTTCTAATTAGTGCAAAAGTCTTGTAGGGTCGAATCAATACATTTGAAAAAGGGCTAAAAGACAGTCAACAGCCACACACGCTACAGCAGTGCTACACAACGCTTTGAATTGTGTGAGTCCAGGGGAATTAAAGCAACACTTTCTCACCAACCCCAGATGACAAGGACTTTGACTGGGAGCCTCCAACAGAGGCAGAGATGAAGGTGATCCAGGCTCGCAGGGAGCGACAAGACAAAATCAGCAAGCTGATGGGAGACTACCTGCTCAAAGGATTCAGGATGCTGGGAGAGTGCTGCGATGTGTGTGGGGTGAGTGAAGGGGACTTTTGTTGTGTGGATTGTGGTAGCCTTGAACAATGTGGAAAAGATGGGAGACGTCCATCATGCGTGTTTTGTTTTTGTGTTTCCAGACAATCCTTCTCCAAGACAAACAGCATAAAAACTACTGCGTCTCTTGTCAGGAGCTGGACTCTGATGTTGACAAGGACAATCCTGGTACACGCACTTATTTAATGCACACTAGGAATAAATACACCCAATGTCTCTTTATCTCATGGCTGCTCCTCTACTCCTGAGCCTATTGGAGCTGGTCCCCGTCTTACCCCTTTTTCCTGTGCTCCCCTCAGCTCTGAATGCACAGGCAGCGTTGTCCCAAGTGAGGGAGAGACAGCTGGCAGCTCAGTCCACTGCACCGTCCCAGGCCCCGGAACTCAACGGAGGCCCCAGCAGCAGCAGTCAGGCAAGTGTGTTGGTTCCTCTGCCCAGGCCGGAGCACTGCGAGGGGGCTGCAGCAGGGGGAAGAGCGCTCCTGCCTCCGCCTGCTGTCCCTTCTCCTGCACCCCCTCCCCCCACCCCTGCTCTGGCCCCTCCTCGACCCCCGGTTGTCCCACAGAACCCACCCCTCCAATCTATGTTGCAAGAAGCTGAGGAGGCTGTTCTGATCAAACTCCGGTGGGCCACTAACCAGCTGCAGAGTTCAGCTTCGCTGGAATCAAGTATCCAGCTCTGCAGCCTTATCACCAGCTGTGCCAACTCGCTGCGCAGCCTCAAGGAGCTCAGCCAGTAACCATCATGGCAAAGGCTGACACCCTGGAGCGCTGTTTCTACTTCTCCTGGAATACTATTGACTCTGGTCAACTGCTTTGCAGCATCTCTGTTTGACTGACTCCTCGCATAGAACTGAATTTAAAATTGGTCAGCAAATGCACTCAAAACTAGATTAAAATGTCATAAGTTCACAAGATGCTCTCGAGCTAGCGTACTTACATGGCTGATAGAAATGTTGTGTTACGTTGCTTCTGAAAATGTCCCAGCACACACGTTTGAACATTTGACTGTTGTCAATTTGTAAGTTATGGTATGTCAAGTACTCAAAATGTCTAAATGCACATTCGTATGAAATTAAAACCCATCAGGCCGCAAACATTTTATAAGAAGACACTAGCTATAATCTATAGTAAAGGACTGCTAAATGTTTTCTTCCAGTTTAATGGCTTTTGTTAATCTAGAAAAATGCCACCTCATTGATATCTTGGAAAATCACCACATGCGCTTTCTGTCGGTATCCAAAATGCCAAAATTCAAAGAAAAGCTCAACCTCTATTGCCCAAATGTCTGTAGAATTGTGTGTGTGCAAACGCAACAGTACAAGGGTTATAAACAGTATACTCCTTGACTTAAAAGTCGTCAATTAAAATGTACAGACCGTTGGAGTATTGTTGAAAATACCAGTCATCCGATAAGGCATTTTTGTATTTACTGTTCAATCTGGCTACAGGTTGTCAATGTTTGCGAGCAGTTCTGAGGTTTTTATTGTAAATATATTTGATATCCGATGGTGGTGATGATGGTCATTTGACGCTCAGATGAATGTGACGTTCAGAAGTCAGTCGAAATTGTTCATTCATTATAACCATCTGGAGCAAATGAACCAGGCACTGTACCTCTATAGACCGCACTTCACACCCAATAAAAGCCACCTTCAGGGTTAATCAAGAGATTTTTACTTCTGACGTTTCTTTTCTTTCCACAAGGGGGCGCCAAATGCAAAACCCAACGCTTTAAAGTTGAATTGGAGAACGCTGTGTTTAAGTAGCATTTTAAGTACCAATAAACATTTAAATTGCAATAATGTTTTAAATGTGTCCCGTGAATGACCATCAAACTGCAGTCACATTTCACTGCATTGCCGCTTTTTTGTTACAACACAAATTGCACTTTCACACTAGAAATGGCTATTTCTAATTTATTTAATTTACCCGACAACCCAATCGTGTTCTTGTTTAGGATTCAAACGTGACACTGAGTGTGTGACGGACAGAAACAAAAATTCTACTAAATGTGGGGCGTGGCACTGCCGGGGGGGGGGGGGGGGGGGGGGGGGTTGGTCTGTGTCTACGAACTCGTCCACACAAAGGAAAGGAACCATAACAAAGACAGGAACTGGGAGCCTGACATCACATTGTACCGCAGACGGTTCTACTCCAAAAGCGAGTTATTACAAAGACGGATTTAAGGCTGCATGCGCATCCGACGTGTTTCTCGGGTGTGCGTCGCAGCTCGCGCAGGGGGGGGGGGGGGGGGGGGGGGTGTTAGGACGGTGATGAACGGGACTCGGTGCGGCGCGGCGGACCGTCCGCTGGAGGGTCTGCCCGCGCTGCCCAAAGGCCTGAGCGGGATCCTCAACTCCAGCGGCGGGTCGTGGCGGGACATCGAGAAGGTCCACAGCAAGAGAGCGCGCATCCAGGCCGACATCAGCCGGGGCGGCGGAGACGCGCCGCGCGTTCACGGCAAAGCCGGCGGACTGGACGCTGCCCTGGCCCTGCTGCGGAAAGACATGGTAAGGAGAGAGGAGGGGGGGGGGGTCGTGCCTTTGCGCGTGTGTGAGGGACAGCACACCAATGTGTCTTTTCTATTTCTTGTTTTGCTTCACACAAATGTGCACTTAAACAATGTTAACACATCACTCCGTCCTTTTCCAAGAGTTAAAAAGTGGGAATGGAAGTTTCCTCATAACATGTTTGTGTTTTGTGTAACAGGTCGGCCTGCGTCAGCTCGACATGTCTCTGTTGTGCCAGCTGTGGTCTCTTCACGAGGCCATCCAGGAGTTCAAGGGCTATTCGCTCCTGTCCGGGACCTCGCTCAGTGCTGATAACGCACACTCTGAGGAGGAGGAGGAGGAGGAGGAGGAGACGGGTATTCCCTCGCAGCCTCCGTCGACTCTGTCCTTATCTCTGCCTCTGCCCAGCAGCAACTCCAGGGACCAGTGGATCAAAGACTCCTTTCATATTCCCTGATGTAGATACGCACGCACAAACACCGCGGCACCACTGGGCTTTTTTCTCACAGTGAATGTTTTTCGGCACCATTTCCACTGTTTTTTTTTAGCATTCTTCAGGTTGGGAAGCCATCAAATGAATGCATATCAACAGCTCTGGTTGTTCTGACGTTTCATTGCAATACTGCAAAGTTGCACAGTATTTTCAGTGCCTTGACTTGTCAATCTGTATATGAGCATTCGACACAGTATGGACGTTTTTCAAAAAGACATACTGTCATTTAAAACAAATCCTGTATTGATCACAGCTATAAATACGAGTACACTTTATAACAACATTAAAACTCATCTTGGCTATCATACACACACT
Source organism: Pungitius pungitius (assembly GCF_949316345.1). NCBI lineage: Eukaryota > Metazoa > Chordata > Actinopteri > Perciformes > Gasterosteidae > Pungitius > Pungitius pungitius. Next base: position 9,660,764 of record NC_084915.1, on the reverse strand, counting down.
TCATCAGTCAGAACTCGACAAGTCTGAGTAAAAAAAGGACAAATCGTTGACAAAAAGGCAACTTTGGTTGATTTCTAATTAAATTCTCATCAATAATCTTTTTTCAGTGTTATCCGTGTAGTTTTTTAACACTCATTCTTCAGAAAAGCCAAAAAATACTTGTTTTCTTTCTAAACCCCAGAATAACACTACAGTGTACTGACATGCACAATATGCCTGTATTTCAATCAAAATCAACAGGTGATCTTGCTACATATGACCAACAGGGGACACACTGTGCATAAAAAAGAGCTCGCTCACTCCCTCTGAGGTCAGCAGCAGAGTGTGTGTGTGTGTGTGTGTGTGTGTGTGTGTGTGTGGGGAGGTGGTGGTGAAGTTTAGAGACTGCCTCATGCTGTTCTCTATTTATAATAGAACGCATGTTGTGGTGGTTATAGGGTTAGAAACCATGTGACGATCGTTCCGTCTCTTCGTCACGATGCGAGTCGTCTCACCTGTTTGTCTCTTTTCCATTTGCCCCCCCCCCACCCTTGCTTTCCCCGCCTCTCTCTGTCTTTTGTTGTCTATCTCTTAGCAACTGCTGTTATAATTCCTGCACACAGTTAGTGTGACAGCTGTCTGAGTGATCGTTAATGATGCCACGCTGCAGGTCAACGCGGAGAGAGCAAAGATCCTCGTGTGTTACAGTGTCACAATACCAAGGTGTGCGTTACATGAGGAGGTGAACACATGTAGGAGGCCGCGTGTTTACAGGGACGTACGCTGACAAACAGGAAGCCGCACAAGCTGGTACCGAGAGCAATAATGCACCTCTGAATAATCAACGCACGTTGTAACATTAGACCGACTCTGAGTCATGAGTGAGCTGCTCCAGCTGCTGCTGCCCTCCACCCAGCTGCCTCCGTCCATCCATCCATCCCTGTTCCCCTCCTAAAAATACACTCCTGCTCTCACTGAGGAAAATCCCTGTGCTCTGACCTGGCTTAAACACACACACACACACACTAACTGGCCCTCTACATGGAAAATATTCCTCTGTAGTTAACTGGAAGAAACACGTTTCTTGGCAGCAGTGAATAAAGCAACTGCGACTCAGGAAGTGCCTTGAGTATGACTCCCAATTTTATTATTAACAGCAACAAAAAACAGCAATGGCTTTCTTAGATTCCATGCTGAAGGACAGCTGCATTACGGCTTGCTTGGTTATACACCTGCAGAGGTGATTGTGGGAAATAGTCAGATACGCCTGTTGCAGTGACACAGACAGACAGGATCAAAGTCTACAGGTAAAACTGCTGACTCTCTCTCTCTCTCACACACACACACACACACACACACACACACACACACACAGACGAAGACATTTTGCATAGTGCTGTATCACCTCACAGTCTTTGCATATCTCTCTCTCTCTCCTTCTCTTCCTCTGCCTGTTACAGATAGCTGTCATTTAAGGGAGACCTTTACAAGACTTGACTGAGCTGAGAGCGAGAGAGAGAGAGAGAGAGAGAGAGAGAGAGTTGTCCATGGTCGCCGTTTGAATGACACTCAGCAGGGCGGAATCAGTTCCTCTTGGCTTCTGAATTCACTGTCAGCTCTCTACGTCTCTTCATTTTGCCACATTTCAGGGCGTGAATCGATTTAGCGCCAAAGAGCGCAAGTCGCAGCTTGTGTGAAGTTCATTACCATCATCAGCAGCAGCAGCAGCAGCAGAAGAAGAAGAAGAAGAGGAAGAAGAAGAGGAAGAGGTCCTTTTAAGGGACTTGAATCATTGTTGCGCAGGAGGAGCTGGGGTCTTTCTTTCTTTTCTCCTGCGTGTTGTTGAGTTTCATTACCAGAGGAAGAAGTTATGACTTCGGTGTGGAAAAGACTGCAGCGCGTCGGCAAAAAAGCTTCAAAGTTTCAATTTGTTGCTTCCTACCAGGAACTCGTGTTGGAGTGCACGAAGAAATGGTGAGTTTGGAACTTCTAATTATACATCATCCCGCCGTGACCCCACGTGAACGTGTTCCACTGTGTGACGTTTAAAGGACTCCGCAAACAGGTTTAGTGTGTTATTAGCTCTGAGAACATTCTCGTGTCACGAAGCTTTCCGCTACGCCGAGGCGGATGAAGGCGTTCCCCCGTGGGCTCCATGTGATCAAGCGGCTCCACGGCGATAGTGGGTTCGATTCCCACTGCGCCCATTGACGTGGTTCGTGTTAACCTTCATCCCGTAATCAGCAGACGGTTCCTGCTGATTGATCGTTGCTCTTTAACGACCAATCCTTTATCTAAATAGATACGGTATACCACTGGGAGATATGTCACCAATAGTACAGTGAATAGCAAAGTCTTTATTTGTTCATTGTTGTATGTTATTTACATTACATGTCATTTAGCTGACGCTTTTATCCAAAGCGACTCACAATAAGTAAGTATTTACAAAGGCAGGCAACACGAGCCAAGTGTGGACCATTGTGAGCGAGATTTAGTATGACATTCAACATCAACATGCAATCGGGCATCATTGTATTTGCCATAGAAATCGTTGGTCTCACTGTTGTTTCCTTTCAAAGCTGCAACCAAATCAATTTGTGGAGCTGGAGCTTTGTAGGGCTTCCCCCTCTTGTGCAATTTCCTGCTGTGCAAAACATTTGGGAGGTGTCCAGGTGATGCAGCATGGAGCATTCTTCTGCTCTGACTAAAACATCAGACTTCTAGCACTTGGCAGTAAAGGGTGCTATCCACCTTCTCACCTGTCCAGAAAGCTGTGAAGTGCGGAATAATTGTGTAAGGAGCTTGTTGTCAACAAGAGTTTGACCAGCAGCAGATAGCTGTTGTGCAAATAGAAGGGAAGGGATGGAGTGATTAAGAAAGAGTGACTACTCCCACACATGATGAAATCAGAGTTGATGAGACTTCACCAGTGTCAGAAACAGAGAAGGAAAAGAGGGGACAGGTAGAAGTGAGGAAGGACCGGAGATTAATTCAACATGCTTTTATTTCACAACTAGTGCCATGATTTGATCCCTTGGCCTTTTTTTTAGAGTCTGTCGCCCTTATTGGCGCTTGTTACCGTGATGCATTTAAAAGTCACAACAAATAACTTTCATTTTGTGTTAAAGTTGGCGGGCCCTGTGGCCGAAAAGCAGAGGATTTTGCCACCATCAGAATCCCGTTATGAAAACCTCTCATTTTACTGCAGCGGGTTCAAATATTCTGCTTCCTGCGAGCCTTCTGGTTCTCCTTTCCTCCAGCGTGCTGAGCAATTTGGGGCTTTCACTGCTTAGCATTGCGTCTGCAGGTCAAAGGCTGGGGTCAGAGATGAAGGAGTTTTTAGGCTCATCGGTGCATTCAGAATGTTCTTTGACAGGCCCAGTAAATATACAAGTCGTGCACCACATCAACTTTAATTTCCATAATATTTGCAATATTGTCTTCATTATCTAGTTTCTACTGCCTCAGAACGGACATTAACACGATGCCATGAGTCTAAGCAAAGGATATTCACTTTACAAGCTCTATTGCACAGAGGAGATAAACATACAGAGGGGACAAAAGTAAGCGGACATGGACGTTACACTTGAGAATAGTCAGAAACTGTTTCTGTCTGATGTTGACAGACATAGACACTACTTCACTGGCGGAGATATAATTAAAGACTTAGCAACAGGCTATTTTTACAGTAACACAAATGAGTGCTTTGTGACCAAAACACTAGATGGGCTCATTGAGTAAGTTGATTTATTTTACTGTACGTAAATGTGTACATGTTCTATTTCTACAGTAATATTGCAGACACATTCACATGCTGTTTAGAGATTGCAAATCAACAGGATGCGGGTGATTTCTGTCTCTGTCGGCTGTGGACTAAACATTTAGCTGCTGAATGACTAAAAACACCAAACACAATTACAGTAATTACATGTTACACAACTGAAACACTTGCTCATGTAAAACCTGAGTTTCTGAGCTCACTGATGTTTTAAAAGTAAAGATAATATATATTTAGAGTAGGCGGTGAGATTTGAAAAGTATTACAAATTATTATTATATACTAGTATATTATTTGGTGTGTGGTCTTTTTTCCCGTAAAGGGGCTTCCTACTTCCTGCCAAGATTCAGATCCCCTCAGATCACATGACTCCATTTCACTTCCTGCGCCACAGAGGACTTTGAAAACTCCATTTAAACAAACAACAGACAAAATGACAGGCACACACACATAATACATTGTGGAGCCTAACTACGAATAAACAGCTGAGTTAAAAACTCACATGCTGTACACACAATCAATATGATGAAGTGGTTGTTTAGGTGTTTTTTAAATGACATGTCCTGATAATATCAAGTAACAACATGAGGCACAATGAGATATCTTTGTGCTGAATTTATGTTTTTTGTTGGTTTCTGTAGGCAACCGGACAAGCTGAGGGTGGTGTGGACCAGGAGGAACAGACGCATGTGCTCCAAGGTGAAACCACTAAACCACCAAAAACACAAAAATACACACAGAGGCACGCACACAGTCTCCAGATGTGGAGAATAACTCATACATTACATTTATTTAAGTAGGCTACTTCAGAATGATTTTGTGGTATTAATTTCCCTTTTCTTTATATATATATATTCTATTACATTCAGGGGAAGTAATGCAGACTTAATTGCAGTGCCTTTATTTTGAAGCTTAAAAAACGACTTACTTGCAGATTCCGATTATCAAAGTGAAATCTAATTAGCAACAAATACATGAGATTTAATCTCCACTGTTATCAGGTGACACACAAAACATATGTAGTGCTTTAAATATTTTGTTGCCCATATTTTTGCTTAAATTACATTTTGAAAGCAGGTCCCTTTAACCATCGCTATTTTTACTAAAGCAAAGGTTTGTGGGTACTTACCTCATGACTGACCGGCTCACCAGTGTTGTTTGTTTTGCAGCTCCACAGTTGGCAGCCTGGGATCAAAAACCCTTACAGGGGCATGGTGGTGTGGCCGGTCCCAGAGAACATCGACATCTCTGTTACACTCTTCAAGGTACCGACCCACCGGGAGACACTGTTTTCTTCCACACATACAAACAGGAGCAGAGGGAAGATGCAGACTGACAAAATACATCTGATGCAGATGCTTCCATTGAGAGAACGAGGAGTCCTAACTAGAGCTAAGAGAACTTGACAAATCCCAAAAGCAAATAGCAGCGATACAGAAGCCTAAAGTTGCACATTAGTCAGACAACAAAAATAAAAGGTAGAATATTAAAACCCAAAAGCAAGAATTTAAAAGTCAATTTATAATGTAATATACTGTATATTGTTTTGCATTAGAAAGTTTCTTATTTGGAGTAAATATTGGAAATAGCATAAGCAAGATAATATCACCCAAGACTATGCTATGCAACTAGTACAATCCATGTTTTCACTTAAATGGTGACATTTACAAGAAGGTGTGTGTGAAACAGAGGTGGATACACGTATGATGCTTCGACTGCAAAATGATTGATTGTTTTCACCTCTTCAGGAGATCAATACCGATGAGTTTGAAGACAAAGATTGGACATTTGTAATTGAGGGTGTAAGTATCTCTTGACTACTCAACCTCTGCGTGCAATTCTTTAAATCCAAATGGTTCAAAACCCGTGATGGATCCCGGCTGTCTGTTTGTCGGGCCGCGTGAAGGAGAACAAGGGACATCGTAAGGTACTGGCGTCGGCAGACATCAACCTGAAGCGGTTCGCCAGCCAGACGCCGACCCAGACCGACCTGACGCTGAAGCTGAAGCCGCTCTCCGTCAAAGTGGTGGAGGCCACGCTCAAGCTGTCGCTGGCGTGCGTCTTCGTCCGTGAGGGGAAAGCCACGTGAGTAGCGGATTACTCTCAGAAAGTAGTTATTTGGGAGGATGTTATCCTCACTGAGGAATGACCTTTGGATGAATGTTTGCTCTCTTTTTTTCCTCAGTGATGAAGACATGCAGAGTCTGGCCAGCCTGATGAGCGTCAAGCCCACAGATATCGGCAACATGGACGACTTCAATGAGAGCGATGAAGACGAGGAGAAGAAGTCGCTCAATGCTTCTGGTGAGCAGACTTAAATAAACACGCTTCTCCTCGCTTGATCTTCACTGTGAGGGTTTTCTTCTGACATTCTCTCCTTCTCGTCCTTCTTTTTCCTCCTGTCATTTCTTTCTTTTCTGGCCACTGCAGCTGTTTCACACACTCTTACTCGCCCAAATCGCCCGGCTCCCCCTCCACCCGACAAGCGAGACCCTGCTGGACCCACTATTCCAGCCTCAGGTTGCTTCCTCTTGCTCTTTGTTTTTTGCCTGCTCCTGCTGTTTGGGAGGAGGAGGTTTTGGATAGGATCTCTCTCTCTCTCTCTCTCTCTCTCTCTCTCTCGCCCTGTCTGTGTGTCAGTGGAAGGCTCAGTTTATATAACTGTAACTCACACATTCATGCTATTTGTTCTGCATGCCACATATTTCTCATCCGGACATTATTGACAATCATGTGATGACCAATGCCACACATGTTTTGGATGTTTGTGGGGAGGCATGAATGTCTTCATGCAACAATGGCATGTTCATTTTTCCAGAGCGGCATTACATCTCTGAAAATCCCAATGTAGTTGTTTTGCTTTCAGTTTTACATTTTTATCCACCTCTGTGGTTTTGTCAGTTCTTCAAATAAGACTGCAGCATTTATTTAAAATGTTACTTCAGTACAGTTAGGTATAGAAGTATTAATTACCAAATAAAATGAAAGTACTAAAAGTATCATTATGCAGATTTTAGAAAAATTCTAAATTCAACAACGTTAATGATTATTTTAAAAATCCAGTTAGTGCACTGGGAAGATTTTTAGAATATTGTCAAATGAGAGTTAATTTCATTATCAGGATGGAAAATTAAATAAAGAGATGAAAAGACAATTAAGATAATTAACAAAAAATGAAATAGATACTACTCACAGTACGTCACCATAACATTTTGATTAAACTGTCAGACAAAGTGAAAGGTAAAAAGTAAAAATATTTCCCTCTGAAATATGGTGGGGTAGAAGTGTACAGTATTAGAAATGAGAAACAATGAATAGTAAAGTACATCAAAACTACACTGAAGTACAGTAAATGCCTTGTGCTCACAGATGTGCTCACTCACCTTTAGTCAAATCAGCAACTGTCGTTGACCTCCAGTATGTTTCATTTTAGTTCTAAATTTATGACCTTTCCCTTCCTGTCTTTTTCATCCTTTCTCTTTCTGCAAAAAAACCTTCCTTCACCGATCCATCCATCCATCCATCCATCCATCCATTCATCCATTCATCCATTCATCCATTCATCCATCCTTCCATCCAGCCTGTGGGCGTGATGGTCCTCCCAGTCCTGCAGTGCTCTCCCGCCCTCCTCTGCCTACCGCTCCTCGCCCATCGCCCCGCCGCAGCCGTCACTCCTTCCCCACCTCCCCTGTTCAGTCAGAGATCCAACCTCCCCCCGGCCCCTCCCCTCAGCCCTCACCCCGATCCAAGCATAAGAAATCATCTAACCCTTTTCTCCTCGAGGCTCTACCTTCTTCTGACCCTGTACCTGTTCCTCCGAGCTCACAGCTCACAGAGGCTACTCCTCCAATCCAAATGGTCCACTCTGTCTTACCTCCCGTTGAAGTGTCGGCTGCTATTCATCTGTCCCCCAAGTTCCCCAAAGCACCCACGGCCGCGACTCCAACCCCAAAAATGTCCTCTACCGTCCATCCTCCATCTCCTAAACCCTCTGAGTCTGTGTCAGTGCCGCCTGCTCCCATAGATTCTGTTTTAAATCCCCCCCCCACCCTGCCTTTTAAGCCGCCCACTACCTCCGGACCTGGCATTCCCTCATTCCCTCCCAAACTTCCCTCCCCTCCCTTGACATCACCCAATACCATCGTAACGTCGTCCTCCACGGCTCCCCAAATGTCTTCTTTCACTGTATCCACTACTATAAGCCATCAGAGCATCTCTACTGCCTCACAGCCACTGCCCCCTAAATCCTCCTCTCCATCTAAGCCCACCCTGTCCTCTGAGTCTCCACCTGCTCGCCCTCCACTCACCCGGACCCTCTCTCAGCCTCCGTCTCTGCCCAGAATCTTCCAGTCATCCTCGGGAAAAGGTATCAATGTGGCTGGCTGGCAGACAGGCATGCTGCATGCTGGTCGCTGGTCTGGTTTCACCTTGTCTCCGTGCCCGTGTTACTTTACAAGGCAAAAGTATGCCACCTAGATACCGTATGTGTGCTTTGAGGGAGGTCGGTCAAGTATAGAGCATCTGACTTTCCTTACATTGCTGCAGTACCTCCGGCAAGAACAAAGGAAAGTTTTGTTTCCTGAGAGATGCAGATCTCTTCTGTGATTAGTCAAACACATGCTATGAATTAGTTTGTGCTGTTCCCCTCTTACGCTTTGTACCTCGCTGGTTTGTCTTTAGTCCCTTTTTGTTCATCACTGCTCTTTCTCTCTCCCGGATCCTCAGTTCCTATTTCAAATCAACAGCGCCCCCTGGAGGACCAAACTCCTGATGATCCAACTTCAGTCTCTGGTCCGTCTCAACTGTGAATGTCTGGAATAAAGAAATCGTCTTCTTCTCTCCTGTCCCCTTCTGTTTTGCTTTTAATCTCTTCCATTGTCTGTTCTCTCAAACAGGCCACGCCCACATTTTCCGACCTCAGGTTGTCAAATCAATTGCAAGACCCTCATCTCCGTCTCCTTTTTACACTGTTGCACCTCCCCTTGCACTCCCCAAAACTCACCCCAGTACCTTAGGTAACAAATGTCAATGCCATGTTTTACTATCCCTTCTTTTACCATTCTTTCCTTCTTACTCATAAACCTTCAGCTCGTCTCCCCTGTGTCCCCCCCTGCCTCATCCTCCCTCCCCTTCCTTTCTGCGTTGCTCAGGTGCCCAGGGGACGTGGTTGACATCTGGTAGTGACATCACCCCTGTCCCCCTGCTGAGTAGCCCGGACCTTGATGCCCTGTGTGACCCCGCGGCTCCGGCCCTTACCGCCTCCCTTCCATTCTCTTCCCCCCCTCGCTCTTCCTCTCTTTCCACCTCCGTTTTATTCTCCTCTCCTCAGCCTACAATCAGCCCCTCTCAGTCAGGTATATCAGCCAACTAAGGAAACACTCTCCTGTCAGTCCCCTCATGCTCTTTGACTCGTGAAAATGTCTCTTTTGGAAGCTGGAAGATATCATTTAAAACCCACATGTGCTTTTGCTCTTTATAGGTCCAACGTTCCCCTCCACTCAGGTAGATGAGGAAACAGCTCAGAGCCCTCAGAGCCGGGACAAGGGTTCTCCTCAAAGTAAACAGTCAGTGGACAACATCGGAGTCTCCGACCGGTCAATAAGACCCGCCCAGGGTTCACAGTTGGCCGTGAAAAATAAATCAGCAAGTATCAGGTGAGTGACTTAATTTAGATTGCTTGGGTTGGATCATTAAAAATACTGAATGTTTGACACTGCATCGCTGTGTGAAGAAAGAACGTGTCAGCAGACCACATCTTAAAGACGGTGTCCGCACCCAGCAGAGCCCAGGGGAAAAATAGACACACAGACGCATGAAAGCAAGTGTTCAGAGCACATCTGTACACTTTGAGATGGGCTACCGGCTTGAAAATGCATGAATGATTCTCTGGTTAACCTTTCTAATTAGAACATTCTTATTCTTTTCTGTGAAAAATGAAGGTATAATTTGGGGAAAGCTGGCCTTTTACATAAAATAAATAAACCTAAATACAGAAAACATGTAAGAGAGCAATCCTGTCCCCATCCAAAGGCAACACCCATACCCATACCTTTAAAGTATTTTTACCTTAGTTTGTTTAATCTGTACAAAAAATACTCGAGGCAAGTGACCTCATTTTTACATTAGGTTAAAGGAAAAAAGTAAATATTTTTCCAAAGAGCAAACATATAACAAGATTGGAAGGTGGCTTCATATTTACCATACAGACTTGACAGTTATAGATCTTCTAATAGCAATCTTCTCACTCTGGGCATGAAAGCCAATAAGCTTTCCCATCGTGTCAAACCTTATCTCTTAGTTGCCCAGATGTACAATCAATTCAGCAGGATCCATACAATTGCCCACGTGGCTTTTTCAATCTTTGTAGGAACTTCTGAATGCATCTTTGGGCTGCAAATCTAGGGAATTATGCCTCTTATCCAATCATGCATCGATCAGCATCACGGCAAACTCACTATGGCCCAAACTCACTCATCGGAGTGCTAACTGAGGTAAACATGCCTCAGCTCGCGTATGAGGTTGAGCAACTATTGCGCGTGTACTTTCTTGATGCTAACACGTGCTAACAGTTGCCGAGCGTGTTGTGCCCTGCTTCCTGTTGCACTGCTCTGGGACCTGCTTGCTTCCACCCGTAATTACCTCCTGCACGGTCAGCCTCGAAAAGTCTCACCCACCCACCTCATGAGCCTGACCTCCAGTATTTCTGTCTCCAGTCCTGCCCAGTCACGTTCAGAGCTGATAATAGCTCCGCCCCCTCCATGGCCCTTCTCCTGCTGTGAGAGCTCCACCCCTCAGCAGCCCTCCACCAATGTTGTGGCAGCATTTATCACTTCCAAACAGCCAAATGCTCAGGGGGAAACTGATCTGAAAACACCAACTAATGAGATCGATGTTATTAGCGCCTTTAAGGCCGAAATGCCGCCACTGGCAAAGCCTGAGCCAGACCCTGACTTTGATGACATCACCTTTGAGTCATTTGTGTCACAGCGACAAGAATCAGGGGGGTTGTTTCTGGAGGAGGATGACTCTAAGAGAGATACTATCAAAAGGTATCCTCCGGGGTGAGTATTAATATTTGCAGATAAAATCAAGGTCCAGAGCTTTAAAAAATGAGTTTGCAAAATGTGAACTAGTGGTGCTGATAATAAACACACACACACATAGAACGATTTAGGATTAAGTAATATTGTTTATCTGTTCTGCAGTCTGCAGAAAAACTATGAAAAAGTGGGTGGAGCAAAGCCATCACTGACACAGCAGTCAGAGGGAGCGGCGACGAAGAAGGAGGTGATGATCAATGCAGAGCAGGAGAAGCAGAGGGAGAAAAAACAAGAGGAGGAACGAAGGAGGAAAGAGGACGAGCAAAGAGTAATACTGCAGAAGCAGGAAGAGAGCCACAAATATGCAGAAGAGCTCCTACGAGAGGAGGAGGACGTCCGCAAAGAAAAGGACAGGAGGAAATGTGAGGAGGAGAGACTCCTGAAGGAGAGAAGAGACAGACAGGAGAAGCTGAGAGAAGATGATGAGAAGAGGAAGCAGAATGAAGAGGAGAGAAGGAAAAGAGAGCAGCAGAGGAGACTGCTGGAGGTGGAGGAGGAAAAGGACAAATTTAGGAGGGAGGAAGAGAGGAGACTTGAGGGAGAACGATTCTTGAGGAAAATGAAAGAGGAGGAGGAAAAAATGATGGAGGTGAGAGTGTTTGAGGAGCAAAGTAGGAGGAAGGAGGAAGAGAACAAGAGGATCCTGGTAGAAGAAGAGCAGATAAAGATGAAGGAAAAATGCTTAAAGAAAGAAAAAGAGATGGAACAACAAAAAATGAAAGAGGAGGAAGAGAGAAGAGAGAAGGAGGAGGCGGACAGAAAGAAAAATGATGAAGAGCAGAGGATGAAGAGGAAGGAGGGACAGAGAAGGAATGAGGAGGAGAGAAAGAAAAGGGAAGAAGAAGCTGAGAGGAGGAGGGAGGAGGAGAAGAAGAGGGTCAAAGAAGCAGAGGAGAGGCGGAAGAGGGAGGAAAAGGAGATGGAGGAAGAAAGAGAAGAAAAGGAGAAGGAGAGATTCTTAAAGAAGGAAAAGGAAAGGATTGAGAGGAGGAAAAAAGCAGAGGAGAAAAGGTGTGAAGAGGAGGAGGAGGAGAGGAGGAAAGAGACACTGTTGAAGAAGCAGAAAGAAACAGAGAGACAACTGCAACAGGAGCAAATAAGAGCAAATGAGAGGAAAAAAAAGGAGGAGGAAGAAAAGAAAAAGAGGGACGAAGCGGAGAAGAGACACTTAGAGGAGAAAGAGAAAGCAGAACAAAAACTGAAGGAGGATGAGGAGAAGAGGCTTCTGCAAGAGGATGAAGAAATGAAGAGACGAAAGAAAGGGGCTCAGAAGAAGTGGAGCGAGGGTCACGCTGCTCCGATCTGCAGTCCGGAGGGCAACAAGTCCGACGAGGACAAACAACAGATGAAAACTCTAGTTTCTCCTTCTTTGCCAGATCCTCAGCTAAACACACACAACGTCGCCCCTCCTCTCAGTTTCACGGGCTCGGCTCTTAAAGATGTCACGCGAACCCCGCTTCCCGCTCCCCGCCTCCTTCCTGCAGGCAGAACCTGCGTCCCATCCGAGCAGCTGCCCCCACAAAATCTCAGCCAATCACAAAACAGAGAGAAGACCCTTCAGTCAGTCGATAAGCCGAGCTCCGCCACCAATGAGCGGTGAGTTACATCACCGGAGTGAAATGTTGATTTTGGTTGTTTTTTTATTTCCACACATCTAATGGCTTGTCATTCGCTTTTTTAAATGTGTAAATACAATCTATTTAACCAAACGTTTCTTTAAGGGCTGAATCAGTAGTTCTCTGTTCGTCTGTTTAGATTATTTTGTCATGCTCTCCTCACAGAATATTTCTATCTACCAGCACTCTTTGCATCTCTGATGCGGTTTTGTGTGCAAAATACAGTCTATCCATTGAAAGCTGTCTTGAATTTAACATGCAAATGTATTCAAGTTACTTCTGGTTGTCTCTCCTTTCCTGTCTCCTATTTCTGCTGAAATTCTTCAATCTGCCCCCCCCCCCCCTTCTTTTTTCCCCCCTTTCTCTCCACTCATTCCAGTCTTGGACAACCTTCGCTCTTAAAGGAAGGTTCATGGGCAAACATTGTTATCCCAGAAAAGACAATACCGGCCAATGTTCAGGATAAACCATTCGCGTTAGAGGTCTTGACCCTGGTGCCACCTCCGCGGAGGCTGTCTAATGCAGAGGTTCCTCTGTGGAAAGTGCCAAGAGGGAGAAGTGAGAATGATACGTTTGAAAACATCTCTGCAAAGGAGGGTACAAAACCTTTGTGCAGAGGGTAAGAATGGGAGAGAGGGGTCTGCTTTGTCTTTCTTTTTGTCTGTCTTTCCCTCTGTCTGCTTTAGCTGTTCTGCCTTCTCAATGATGTAGTGGGTAGCAAAAAAAACTCTGACCTCTCCATATTATGCTTCTATTCGTTTCCTCTAGCTCTCAAAGAGAAGATGCTGCTGAGGTGGGTGCCGTTGTCAGGCAGGAGCACCAACCAGTACCAGTAAAAGACACAGAAACACACCCCACAGTCCGATCTCCTGCTGAACCCGACGCACCACCAGTTAAACCGGAGCCCAAAGAGCCAGCGGGACCCATCGTGCAACCAGAAACCTCACCAAAGGCCTCCTCAAAACCCAGCGCCGACGGCATGTCTCTGGCGCTAGAGCGGCTGCTTCCCGCAAAACCAGAACCAGGGCCGCGGCCGGAAAAACAAGTCCTCCAGACATCAGGGAAACCACGACAGGAGGGAGCAGATGAGGAGAAACCAGCCGAGGCCGTGAGTGGTGGTCAGGAGAGCTTCGCCAACAACAAGGAGCCAGTGTGCGAGGCAGAAAAGCAGCTGCGGGCGACGCTAGAGGAGACCACGGCCGAGACTGGAGCGCAAGGACTGAAGGAAAGTAGCAAGAGCGCTGAAGAAAAGGATGAGAAGCACGAGGAGAGTGGTGTCACAGGGGGGTGAGTCAGTAGTGAAGCATGGCTTATGTCTGCTTTTGCCCAGAAACCACCATATTCCTCTTTGTTCTGCAGCCTAACCAGTGCTTTATTGCAATTAACCTCCTCTGATGCCGTTCTGCTGTTTATGCTGTGAAGCTGGCTGTTTAAATGGACGTTATTCGATGAGAGGTTTCCAAGAGTACATATTATGTGCGTGTGTGTTAGTGCTCAGGAATGTGCACACTCAGAAGTTGGAGCTGGCTTCATAACGGTAGTAGTAGGGGTGTAAAGGTGAATCTCTGCCTGCCTATTGCCTATCTGACCCGTTTTTTTTGAACACTAATGAATTTGGATGGATTTGGATTTGGACGGATTTGAATAAATAAATTGTTTGGGTGCGAGATCATATTGCCAATAAATGCTAATAATAAGATAACTTATGAATAATTAAATCACTATAAATCAAATATAATTTCTTAAAAAAAGGCACGGTAGAACACATAAGTTACAGCACTATAACCTAAATAAGTATAATGAATGATGAGTGCTTAAGCCTTTGGAAAACCAGAAACAGTTTGGTGTAAAATAACTACTTAAGAACCACAATTTACAACTACACCTTGTGCGCTTTGTCTAAAATGGTTTTAAACAACGTGCTCATCATCTCAGTAGAGAATTTCTGTATAGACTATACAGGCCAGTTGTGTTATTGTTCTTTTAATCATCCCAGAGGGCTTTGAGAGACCTCAAAATGAGGTCAAAATCAAGCGTGGTGTAGGTTCTCGGTGCAGCAAACACCAATAAATGTTTCCTCTGTATGTTTTGGACGAGCACCAAAACAAAGTCTGAGGAAAAGGAGCCACTTAATCAAGCATGCTGACATCACACCCTTCACAGTCTGCTGAGGTCATGTTGGGGTGAAAACTCTCTCAGAGATGTCCTGTCCCTCGTCTCTGTCCCTTTAGCCATGAGACAGTGACCTCCATCCTGCAGCGAACTGGACCCACTGATGCAGGACATTCACACTGCCCTGCAGGCCCAAAACGCCCCTGTGCAAGTAATGGCGATCAGCCACCTTCTCGTGGAGTGGATGCAACGACTCTGCAATCCGCTGAGCCAGACGACGACATTTCTCCACCTACAGCCTTCTCCGATGTGACAGAAAACCAGATTGCATTGACTCAGAAACGTTCACACGGGCTAAGTCTGGTGGCAAGTCTGAGACTGGCAGCAAGTGAGCAGGAGAAAGAGAGAGAGCAGGAAAGGGAGAAAAGGGTGGAAGAGATGATGGAAAGCACGAAGACGGGCGAGAGAGTAGAGGCAGAGAGGTTGGAAAAGGAGGGAGACGAGATGGAGAGGGAAGAGGAGGGTGAGACAAAGAGGCTGGTAAAAGAGAAGGAAGCGCTGATGAACAATCAAAAGGCAGAAAAAGAAAGGAAACGGCACATTGAGGATGAAAATGAGACAAAGGAGAGCGAGCCGGAAAGGGAAAAGAAGAAAAGGGGAGAGGAGGACGGTGAGAGGCAAAGGGGACAGGAAAGCAAAGGAGAGAAACCACAAGAGAAACAGATCTGTTCAGGCTCAGGCTCCCTGCAGGAAGTCACGAACAACCAATCAAAAAGCTGGCCTCCTCTGAAGGAAGTGGAGTTGGATGATATCGCGTATGATGAGAGGATTCAGGTGGATGAAAATCAGCCGGAAAACAAGGCTGATCCCAAATCAGTTAGAACAGATACAGTCCAGACACCTGCTGCTTCTGTCCCTGCACCCAGACCAACAAGCAACTCCCAGTCAGTCAAACCCCAGGATTCTGCTGTTAAGAAAGCGTTGAATAAGACTGCATCAGTTGGAGCAGTTAAGAAATCCAACTTGATATCTGGCGCCATCCCAGCGTGGTTGAGAGAGGAGGAGGACGAGGAGGTGGAGTATGAGAGAGGACAGGAAGATCTGGGCTCCGTCTGGCTGGCAGAGCTCTACATGGAAGGTGAAGCAGGGTGAGTAAGGGTGGGTGAGAGAGAGAGAGAGAGAGAGAGAGAGAGAGAGCAATGAGTAACCAAAGATCTGCTTGTTGCGTCTTGTGGATCAGAAAACTCAGCGTGTGCATGTCCCCTCTTATAATTAAGGCTTTCACTCGATATATGCCCGGAAATAGTACTAAGTAATACCATGCTTCATTTACCTTAGGGTTTGGCCTTTCATTGCAGGTCTTTTTAAGAAAGTTGTGTGTTGGCATGTCGACGTGTGTCTGCAGCTTTAGCACGTCACAGATATTGCAATACAGTGGACTGTGGAGCTTTGTCTTTATTGGTGTTTTGCTTTCTTTGCCTAGTTTGGTACGATCTTACATACCTCTGTCCCGTCAAACTTGTGCAATATTATAATATATATAAAAATCTTTGTAAATCTCTAGGTGAGTCCCTTTACTGTAGGGGCCAGAGGGGACTGGGTTGTTTTTAAAGTATCTCGCCTTTAGGTCAAGCTCTAAGATCTCCTTTTCTGTCTTCAGCCCAGGTCACTCATCCCCTGCTGTTACCCAGATGTCCCCTCTACTCTCTTCCAGTGGACAACCCTTTTACCAGAGCTTGGCTCCCAGTCACCCAAATAAACCTGAACAATCTCAAACTAGTCTGCCAGACCGTACTCATCTCAAACCTTCAGTGTCCAATCAAGAGGAAGTTACACAACCAATGAAATTACACAGGGATGATGATGTCACAAACACCGGCGACATCCCGGAGGTAGCGGCCAATGAGGAGGGAGAACTTGTTCAATCGTCTGTGGTGTTGTGGCCACTTCCTCTGAGCACACACGCCGCCGGCGTGCACTCGCACACAAAGACGCAGACAGGAAGAAACGTCAGTGAAATCAACGATGACACCAAAACGGCCGAAATAGCCCCACAGCTACACAAGAATCTGGAAATCTGGGATGATAAAGAAGACCAGGATATACCGACCACGAAGAGGGAGAGTCCACAAATGAACCGCCTGCACACACTAACACACACCTCCCATCTCAACCAACACACCAAAGACCAAATGCTCCAAAAGGAGGAAAGGCAGTTGTTGGCTAAAATCGATCTGATGACAGGTGACTCATCCCCGGTACCCGGCCCCCGCAGTATGAAGCTCCTCATCCTCGACCCCCGCGATATTGACTGTGACACCACAGAGCTCGTCGATCACGGTCAATACTGCTCTGAAATATCACTAACTGAAGCTGAGGAGCCACCGGCCAATGAGTTGGAGCAGAATAAGGAGGGAGAGGAGGATGTGTAAGTCAGCATGGGCGGTCAAGCTGCGCTGCATCAGAAAATGACATGCCATCGTTGTGTGTGTATGGGATGAGTGCAGAAATGCAGACTTTAGTTGGATTCAAGTCGCAAAAATGAGCTGGACGCTAACTGAAAGATTTGACATGAAGTAGAATGAAATTGTGTTATTGTAATAAGCATCGTGCTTTCTTCTCAGTATGTATGAAAACACCACAGTGAAGCCGCTTGTGGCTTTGTGAGGCTGAAGAAGTGCATTAAGCCGAGTGCTTGCATCAGCATGCTAAATGACTAACATTCACTCAACACCACCAAATGCCCCATTCCAAAGCACTCTGGATCCATCCTTGTGGTGGACCTGTGATGAGTAAATGATGCGGAAGGCTCTGCTGTATGTTCCTTGAAAACATGTGCTGCCATCTGCCGTGTCAGCAAGCTCGCATGTCTCTCGCTCATCGCTGTTTTTGGCGTCTTTAGTCTCATGACCCTTGGTTCCCTGTCTGTTTGTGTTCCCTCCCCTCGTAGGCCAAAAGGCCAGTGTGCCGACCTCCCTGACGGTGGAGAAAAGAAGGCGCCCTCACAGCTTGGAGACGCCTCCAGCAGACGCCCCAGTGATGATCTCACAGGCGCAGCCATCACTCCTCCCCATCACTGTGAGCTGACGGCATCTCGGCTTCCCACCTTACCAGAGGAAGAGACCTGTGACCTTGTGTCTCCTCACCCAGCGGCAATGATACGAGAGGAGGCCGACGGGAAGGACGATGCAGCTGAGGTAAATGTGCCAATGCTGATCAATATTTGGTGCACGTGAACCTGCTTTTCAAATCACTCACATCACACCCTTGTCACGCAGGGCCTGGTAAACTCCAGCCAGTCGTTGCTCCAGTGGTGCCAGAACATCACCAACGGGTACCGGGGGGTAAAGGTCACCAACTTCAGCACTTCCTGGAGAAATGGTTTGGCCTTCTGTTCCATCCTACATCATTTCCATCCAGACAAAGTGTAAGCCTGGCAACAATGGGGGTGATATTTTGATTTTGATGTGTTTGGTGACGGTTAATGGTAATGCACATTTCTTTCACTAGTTACTGGCCTTTTATAGACCTGAATCAATACATCAAGAAAGAAACACGCAGATGAATCAATAATAAAGTAATGGTTAATTTCAACCTGTTTGTTCTTATACTATTGTTTTCTTTTCCCCTTGTTTTGTCCCATTAGAGATTTTGACCAGTTGCACTCTAACGACATCAAGCTGAACAACAAGAAGGTAAAAACGTGACTCATGTCGATCAATTTCACATTCAGCATTGAAGTGCCATCAGAAGTAACTGAACTGATGTTCATTGTTTCGTTTCTGTCCTGGTCTCCCGACCACATCAGGCGTTTGACGGTTTCGAGGCGCTGGGCATCTCTCGCCTCCTGGAGCCGTCCGACATGGTTCTCCTGTCTGTCCCCGACAGGCTCATCGTCATGACCTACCTCAGCCAGATCCGCTCGCACTTCACCCACCAGGAGTTGAGCGTGCTGCAGATCGAGCACAACAGCAGCCAGTCCAGCTACGGCCCGGCCCTCTCCGGTCCCGGCCCCACCAGCGTCGATGCCGCCGCCTTCTGCATGGCCAGACTGAACGAAGGCGTGAGCTTGGAGGAAGGACGCAGCAGCGCGTTGGTCGTCCCGCCACCGAGGTCCAAGCGGCTGGTTAAAGGTAGCCCTCGTGCCACCTTTGAAATGTCCTGAGCGTTTACCATTCTTTTTTTCCAACCAGGATTCATTTGACAAAAAAAGAAGAAAGTATTTTAAGCATACTCATAATATTGACTGTTGTTCATGTCTGTTCTTAGCGGAGGAGTCAATAACCCCGGTGGCACCTCCAAGGTCGGTTACCAAAGCAGCCAAATCTGGACTGACTCAGGTGACACTTTCTTTTAAACCATTACTGGCGATTATGTTCAAAATGTAATATAACAAAATTTGAAAACAGACTTTAAATGGCATTTTCTTAATGTATGTATGTGTCACCATTGTAATACTCTGAGTTTCATGTTTGTCTTGTCCAGGATGATGACACAAAGACAGGAATACATAATAAAGGTGAGTACCGATAAGCCCAAACCCTTTAAAGACTTGATTACTTTTTCAACTCCCCATCCTCATTAGTTTCTCTTCATTTCATTTTGCACTGATTGGTCCCGTGTGTGTCCCCTCAGAGTTTCAGAGTACGACTGAGACCCAACCTCCCAAACAAGAAGCGGAAACAATGGTCAGTTATGTGTTCCTCAACCCTTTTCTCTTTGCTACTTACTCTTTCCTGTATGTTTGTCTCACCTTCTCACATCACATCAGATGAACATCATTAACATGACCTATAGCTGCCAAAAAAAGAACCAATCATGTTTGCTGGTGCTTTGTACATATTTGTTCACATCAATTTCATTTCTTTGGCCTCTCTAATCTTTTGACCATCTTCTTCCACTTTGTTTCCCCCGACTCCCTCTTTTTTCCCTCCTTTGATCTCCTTCCCATTTTTTTCCCGCTCTTTTGCATGTTCATGTGTGATTGTGTGTGTGTGTGTGTGTGTTTGCATGTGCGTGCGTGATGTGGCTTGTGGTCAGTGTCTGCAGGACACCAGTCAGTACGTGCTGAGTGAGCTCGCCGCGCTGGAGTCGGAGCAGAAGCACGTCGACAGCAGAGCCGCTGTGGTGGAGAGACGACTGCGAAGCCTCATGGAAACAGGTGAGTCACTCCGAGGTGGAAAATCTATGGAGTCGTTACGTAAGGACCAGGAAGGACTCAGTCAGTCAGTGAACACAGTAGGTCTTCTCAAATTCAAACTTCCGTTCATACAGGAAGCGACCGTGATGAAGAAGAAAGGCTGATCCAGGAGTGGTTCACTCTGGTGAACAAGAAGAATGCTTTGATACGCAGACAAGACAACTTGGAGCTACTGTAAGAAGTCTCTGCACGCCGACAATACGGCAACGTGCGCTCTGCTTCACCTGTGCTCATTATCCAATGTGTCTGCAGACAAGAGGAGCAAGATCTGGAGAGGAGGTTTGAGCTCCTGAACAGGGAACTTCGGGTAATGATGGCTATTGAAGGTTAGTAACCAACAGAGATGAAGGAGAGTTATAACTAAAGAAATTTATTAAAAAACATGCATTTCATTACATACCCATCTGCTGTTCCCCACCAGTAAAACAGCTGGATTTCTCCCACTGTTTTATTTTCCTGAACAGTAAAGCTGAATTAGGTTTCCTCATTTAATACCAGTCAAAACACAAAAAGGGTAAACAATAAGGTGATTATCCGGACCCGTCCTGTACAGTTGTGCCTTTTCTCCTGCAGACTGGCAGAAGTCGTCGACTCAGCAGCAGAGGGAGCAACTGCTCCTCCAAGAGCTGGTGTCTCTGGTCAACCAGCGGGACGAGATCATCAGAGACATCGACGCCAAGGAGAGGGGGTGAGTGTGTGTGGGTGTATCGTTGTGTGTAAATGATTGCAACACTGACCCATAAAACATGAAATGGAGCTCTGGTATAGATGGCTGAGACGTGCTATGTCCCCCCTGTGTTTGTGCTTGCAGGGCGATGGAGGAGGACGAGCGTCTCGAGCGCGGTCTGGAGATGAGGAGGCAGAAATATAACAACAAAGACAAATGTGTCTTACAGTGAGATGGGAGGTCACACACACACACAGCTTTGATTATAGAGAATTGATCTTTCAGGACTCCATATGTCGTTGCTTTTTGAATGCCTTTATTTACACAAATAACTGTTAAAACCCGTTCTGAGGAAAGACAAGATACCACAAACTGTGTCTTCTATAAAAGTATTATCTTGAAAATGAATGTTTTCCATCCATATTAAGTACTATTTTTGATTCAGTTCACATATTCATATTTATTTAAATGGTGTGTAAGGTTGTTGTTCATCTATTGTACATGTGTTTTGTGTGTATTTATGTGTGAGTTTGTTCGGTATTTGAACACTGGCTTTTCCTCTTCTATTTATCCCTTCTTGACACAACCACAGTTCCTCAGCATCTGCTGGATTATTAACCAAAACGTGCCTTGTTCTTTTGTAATATGCCAAACATTTTAGATATAAAAATAAGAGCTGACAGGTCATGAGCCGGACTCAGACTCACAATATTAAGAGTACAGGATGCATGTTTTAAATTCAAGGATGATCTTCAACGTGACATTTTTATAAACCCCAAAAGCATTTCCAGTTGTTGCAATATTAATTGTTTTTCTTTTTTATATGTTGGAAGTGTTCTTCACATTAAGGAGTTATTAGACCCTGCACACGCACTCTTGTGCCTAACTTAATGTGTATGATTGTGATGTTCAGACCCGCTTGAATCTCAGAAATGAACCCGTTTTACCTCACTTCTGTGTCCTTGTGCTACTGTATGCATGCTGTTTGAGGTGTTTTGATGAAGTGATTCTCTGCTTCACATTACTACTGTATACATACCACACACTGTATACCTGATGCTGTCTATATTTATGAGTGTAAGATATGTTGAATGATAAAGAGGTTGAAAAAACTGAAAGATTGGTTGCATGCATGCGTCAGGATTTTGTTCTATTGGTTATTGGCTATTTCTTTACAATATAAATGTATATTATTTTCAATGAATGTGTTCATTTGTTATTTAGTTTTACTAAATTTGAGACAAGCCTTTATATGTGGCCTTACATATAAAAGGGTGATCTTTATCACTTCCACTTCGTGAGGAGCCAGTGTTATTAATGTAACGCTGGTGTTGGTCCGGCCGATGCTAATAGACAGGTATTGTTACCTGAAACAACAAGTAGTGTCCCTAATATTTTAAAATGTCACAAATGTCATGCCCATAAGTACAACTTCAAACATACGTTTTTGTTTTATTGTAAAACGTGAAAATATATGGCACAAAACTAAAACATGAATATTAAAGCCTTACTGTGTGTCCTTTTAGAGTATTAGAGCTAATCAGCTTGTAGGACAGATCTACTTGTCTCCGATAGTCATTCGCTAATCTTGAATGACAGAACCAAAGCATTAGCTGTTGCTCTGTAGCAACCTCTTGAAGCTCTGGTAGGTGACCCTCAGTTCGGTCATGCAGGATCCAGAACATACACAGACCCACACGAGGTGCTGGGTGTGTGTGCTGAGCTGCCTTCTGCTCGCCTGCCTGTACGTTGGCAGCTTGTACGTCTGGAGAAGCAGCTTACCCAGGTATACAAGCCACCGGCCCCCCTGTCACGGTGCTGCTAGACCATGAAACCGTTGATTGGTGTGAGTTTGTTTTGCAGAGACCATCCAAGTTTGATAAGGCGTCGCTGTGCCAGTGTGCTGCTGGTCTCTGCACTGTCACCGGCAGTGGTGAAGGCATGGATGCACTGCGCTAATGTCAAGGTGAGTACACGTGAACAAAACCAATTCTCTGCATCTCAGTTCTCTCTTAGGTTCTCCGGCGGCACTAGTTCGCAGTAAACAATGTCCTCACAAACCACCGAAAACACAAATAATATAATCTAACTGATGCAACACATTTGAGGCCTTAAAACCTGATTACTAGTACTAGTACTATTTCATTATACAAAGTATTATACTCCGCTATAATTCGGAGGGAGTTGTTGAATGTTGCAGCATTGCTGCATTTATCCAACCACTGATCTATAAACAGAAAAATATGAATATATTCAGCAGAGCAACATGTACTCTCAGCATTGTGTTGTACTCATGTATTATGTTGTCCAACCCATTTATGTTCATTTGTTTTGGCTCAGTACAGATACGACCTTCATGAACTTATTATTTATTACAGGACTGCTCCCTTAGACTGCATTCACTTATCTACGTCTCCCTTGCAAACTTGCTTAATGTATATATGTAGGAGGTGAAAGGTCATAGCCAGCCAGTGTCCTCAGTCCCGGGTGCATATTCACAATCATAAGGTGTTTGGTGAGGTTAAGCCTGGGGTCACACTGGGCTGACTTCATAATCACTTGAGGGTTCAAACAATGGTTGTAAAGCGGCATTCTGCTGGCAGGTCAGTGCGACCCAGTGGGAGTTGATGGGAGTTCGTTTGGAGGGTCTGGTTCCTGCGGCCGTTCTGCCACTACTACTCACCATGGTATGCCCGAGACATCGTTGTTCCTTTCTTTACCAACCTTTCTTAGAGAAAGCTTTATCTGTGAGTTGTGCAGTAATTCACAGGGCCTGGATAAGAGCAAAAAAATCACATTATAAGTTTGAAGAAACCTCAACTTTTGAAAATTGTTTGGACTTCCATATTTTTCTTTATGCTAGATGTAAAGTCCACTCAATAACCTCAGTGGATCCCATTTGCCTTTTAGAATGTTTTATTCATGTTGGACTAAACCAGTTTTGACAATTTCCATATTCAAATTTCCATACAATACAGCATGGCTTTAAAACCTGTGCATATTTGAACCACATGTCCAAAAGATCTTTCCTATTCTCCACATCCTCTTCTTTAACCTCTACTTTTTATCCCCCCCCCCCGGATGCAACAATCAATTGACTTTACCAGGTATTTTATCTCGGCCCCCTGGTTCATTCTGCGATGGACAACCCCAAAGGCTTCACGGGGGAACTGCAGTCCGCACTGGGTGAGTTTTGGTTTAGGTCCCATTTGGGCAGTTTTATGTTTTATGCCTGTACACGTTCGATCTGAAAAGCCGAAGCTTTGTTTTGCCAGACGTTCAATCGTGGCTGTTGTGTGTGGGAGATGCAGTGTGGCTCAGGAACCAGGTGGTGGCACCGGTGACGGAGGAGCTGGTGTTCAGAGGGGCCATGCTGCCCATGCTGGTGCCATGCATGGGACCCACAGCTGCCATCTTCATGGCGCCGCTGTTCTTCGGTGTTGGTATGGAAACCAGATTCCCATGCTGCACACATCTCATATTTGCATCTTAGCAAAGGGTTTATTTTTTCTTTATTTGACATATATTCTTGCCTCCATTTATAGCTCTACTTTATTTTTCCTTTCAGCCCATTTCCACCATATCATCGAGCAACGACGCCTCCACGAGGATAGTATGAGTGTCATCCTCTTGGTGTCAGGTCACTCAACTTACACAACTCTCCTCAAAGCGAGTTGATTCAAATTAAGTGTATTTATGGGTTTTACATATGGTTAAAGGATCGCATTGTAAACCACCTTTTAGTACATGAATTAATTAACTTCAAATTTGGCACGTTTCATCTGGGAAAATGCTGTGCTGTTCTGTTGTAGGGATTCAGTTCCTGTACACAACTGTGTTCGGTGCCTTCACTTCCTTTATATTCATGAGAACTGGTGAGAGCCACACGGCATATTAACCTGCTAACATGCTCGCACACATGCACGCACCTCATCACATTAAAGCTGTATTCTCTTTCTGAAGGTCATGTCGTGGGTCCAGTTTTGTGCCATTCCTTCTGTAACAGTCAAGGGCTTCCTGACATCAGCTCTGCCCTGCAACATCCTCAACGATCTGCTCTACTTTTCTCCTATCTGATGGGGCTACTGCTCTTTCTGGTGCTACTCTTCACAGTGACGGACCCCTTCTTCTATGGAGAAATTCCTGTCTGCAGCCTGGCTGGCCCCGCGGCGTCTGCCTGCTAGATTTAATTAAATGAAATACACTCTCGCTCTTCAAACTTCTTCATTTGTACTATGATCGTTTTCATTTTGTAATGGGTTTCCAAACAAAAAAGGTATTTTTTAGTGAGTGTGTCTGCATTTATAGATGTGTGTGTGGGGGGGTGTGTGCGTGAGAAGAGGACTAGCCTCAAATATCTCTGCACGGTTGGAGATATTTCCTACTGATTTGAAACACAACACCAGTACAACTTTCACTGGCTTATAGAAAAAGTGTGTCTGGCAGGGAAAAACAGATGAACTGTGAAATTGAATGAGGTGGACGGTAGGTCAATGGAGGAGAAAGCAGCGGAGAAATACACATATGAAGACATGCAGACAGAAACAAAGACGTAACACTCCAAGGGAACCAAATTGGAGAAGAACAGCTTCTCTGGTCACATTGTAGGGACAAATAAGGCTATGAAAGACGGGGTTGTGAGAAAAAATAGTTACAGCCAGAAGCAACACGGGCAATGCCAACAGACATTAAGACGGGAAAAGAGAAAATGAGGGAGCACAGAAAAGAAAAGATGGAGAGCGAGGACACGGGAAAACGTTTGTGTGTCCCCAAGGAAATTTAGAATGTGGAGGAGCAGAGTCGAGGAGAAGAGGGTCCAGACTGAGAGGTGAAAGGTTGTGTCTGACAATTAAGATTTATGAGTCAGACTGATGAGCTAACTATGCAAAAAAAGTTATAAAATTATAACCCAGACCAAGCAATGCAAAACAAGTTTACCTTGTTTTCTCTTAATGTCCCTTAATGTGAAGCAACCAAAACACATACAATAGTTTAGTGTCTTTTGTAATATATATAGGTATATTTTTTTCATTTCAGCTATGTTTTGTGTATCATAAGACTAGATTATGAAAAATATTACATTTATGCACAGGCACATATTTGTATTTTTGACAAGAGTTGTCTGAGAATATGACCCTAAAAAGAACAATGCATTGTATTTTAACGGATTATATGGAAAATATCTTGGCCAGGACTAATTGCTTGGCAGTCGAGTTAGATATAAAGTGTCGGCAGTTTATTTTTTTTACCTTTAAACAGATATTTACAGATAACATATATTACAGATATTTCCCTCCCACTATACTATATACTATTTGGAGAGAGTAACAGCACCAGTGACTTCAAATAATAACTGGTTTTATATTCTGTTCATTTATGTGAAATGTTGGAAAGATTAAAGGAAACAAGGGTGGGTTTTTTCACGTCTTTATTTATCCAAGGAAATACTGCTGACTTCTGATCATTTGCTCTCACTGCTTCGCTTTCATATATTTCAACTCAGTCATAAATTGGGATCTTTCCAGTGAAGCAAAGCTGCTGACCGCTGAGACTTTGGGGATTTGGGGACTTAGCTGCTTAGGATCAATCTTGACAGCAGGTCTTGTCAGAAGAAACTGCATCACCTATTTACCTTCTCTTAATTTTTCCCCATAGGTTTACACAACAATTAAACCGAACAACTTCCGATTTGGCAGCAGTAAGATATGATGACAGGAGAAATAATAGGGAGCAGAAACAAACGGGCTATTCATTGGTCTCCCCACACACAATTGGCCCGCAGAAGAGTTTAGCATTGTGTTTAGGGAATGATCCAATTTCTTTTGTTGATGCTGAGTCAGGCAGTTTACCGCTTCTTTTTCCATTTATTCCATCATACTTTTTTTCTTTTATGAGGGAAACTGCTGAAAATAGAGTTCAGCGTTAGTACGGATGTGGATGTGGGAAACAAATAGTTTCAACAGCAGAAGTCTAGAGAGAATAGAAGGAAACGGTGCACAGAGGAGTCAGACGTGTGGCTATCTCAAAGGTCCTTTACATCCGAGGTCCGTTGGTTTCTCTGAGCCTTTGTGTCGCCTTTATTGTTGAGGCGTCTTCCTTTCTTCCTTCTGTTGACCCATTTCCAACTATACACACAAACTGGCTTTGTCTGGAGAAATAAAACTGCATCATGAAAGGAACCACAAAGGAGTGTAAAATGTCTGTGCGGTTGTGCGTTTGCGTGTGTGTGTGTGTGTGCTTGTGTGTCTATGGAAAAGTTGAGCCTATCATCTGGAAAATGAATAATTTGCACTTGCATTGCTCTCCCTTTGTGTGTTTCAGCTTCTCAGCAGTTCACTGAACCTAAATAGTTTTCTGGATATTTTTATCAGGGTTTCTGTTAATCTGAGGTTTGTTTATACATGTGTGAGTCTGTCTGTGTAGCGAACTCCAACTGAAGTTCAGACGATCAGGGCAAAAACATGACCTTTGACTTTCCAGCATCTGCAAAGCTAAAAAATCTTTTAGAACTAACACAGCTCGTCACTGCAGTTTCCATCAGCAACCATGTTTGTTTAAAAGTGCCATATGACTCCTAACTAGACTTTTAGGAGCAACTGTTTGCTGATATTAATTTTCTCTCAGACACAAAGTAAAAAAAATGCAATGCAAGAACTCTTTTTGATGAGAATGACAAAGGAAGGTAAAAACTCAAGTGATTTGAGTTGAGCTGCTCAATGAATAACAGGCGGAAGGGTCGTAGCAAGAAGGAAAAAGGTCATTGACTAAAGGTGTGCTCAGTAAACGTTTCCATAGTTAAAGGTGATCTGGCATATGGAGTAGTTACTTACAGACTCAAGCCTATGTCTAAAAGTGCCTCAACGCTCTTTTAGGTGTTGGTTTGAGCAACCGTAGACATCAACTAGCAGATCAATATTCCTTCTATACTCATCCATTTGACAGTGAACCCAGTCAGTTTCGATTTTTGTGATGAAGAATTGTTGACTTTGTGGGTGTGGATGAAGATCACATCAATGTCTGCTATGAAAGATGAAACAGATGGACCTTGTAGACAAAGTGGATAAAAGTATCTACTTTTTCCTCCACTCCACAGAAATCACCAGGAATGCCTACACTCCGTTATTTAACCAAGGCCGCAGCTAATTGCTTCAGTGTGTTTGCCTGTGTGTGTGTGTGTGTGTGTGTGCACGTAGGTATGTGTGTTTTTATGACATAAGACACCCGCGGTTGGGAAAAATGAACATCTGACGTGTCCGGCTGTATTTGATTTGCTGCAAACGGTTCAGTAGAAGTCAATGGTGTGAGTCTGAACTCCCCTGATCCCCAGCAGTAAGGAAATGTAGTTTCCCCCTTCCAGCGTGGACGCTTGGTGTCCCGAGGACCAGTGGTGGTCCATTTTATTGACCTAAAAGTAATGAAAGCTTTGTTTTTATTATGAAAGCAGAAGCATTCATATATTTGACACTGAATTAGTTAGGAATCAGGTTGTTTTCATTCCCCAACACATAGCGACAGAATGACATATTTCCCATATATGCAAGCGTGATTGTGATTGACAAACAGTAATTTTTGCAAAGTATTGCCTGAAAATGTGTGCTGTTATTCCTCCATCACAGCTCAGCTTTGGAATGTGTAGTAAGTTTCGAGCATAATCCAGCCTTTATTCTTCTTAAATACAAGACAAATGTACTTTAAGTGAAATGGCATAGGTAAGTGCGAGCCACCAAAGAACATTAAATCAACATCAGCCTATATATTTTGAGCATTAAAAAATAGAATGAGTGGCTGAAGTGAAATGGAAACACATTGGAGTTGAAAGTCACTGTTCAGCTGCTTGGAAGCTAGAAGTTCAAAATCAGAGGCAGTAAAGACATGTGGCAAGTGGTTAGGAGTCAAAGAGCCGGGCAGGAGGCTGCTACCTAGGAGGTGAAAAATAGAGCAAGAAGAGCAAGAAGAGCTGTGATTTCCATTAGAAGTCTTCAGGTTGAGAAATAGAGCAGCTTGGAGGTACTGCAAGTAGATTAATGTTAAATAGAGGGATTGGTCGTGCAGGACTATGGAAAGGAAAAGTTTTGTCTGCTCTGTCAATTACATTTCTCGAATGTCTCTCTGGGGGCGTGGCAGTCTGAGCAGGAGGAGGGGGGCAACCAGGCCGAAGTATAGAACAAACCGACATAAAGTGGGGGGTTTGGGGCAAAAGCTGGGGAGCTCCTGGAGAGATTGTTGACTTGGGAGCCGAAATAATAAGACTAAAAGAGAAGAGGGGTAGAGGGAGATGAGGGGGATTAGATAAATACAAGGAAGGGAGAGTGGAGACAGAGGAGGACGGCGGTCGTCCAAGAAAAATGCAAATTTGAGGATAACAGGCAGATCGTGACGGAGGTGAAGGGGGTGGAGAAAGAGGTGGGGGACAAGAGCAAAAGGCTCTTTGGGATCTCCAGGATCCTGAGGTTTTGGGTTTGCTTCCCTCTAGTTCTGATGGTTGATGGAAAAGACTATTGAATGGTTTTAATGTATTGTGTATATTCTGTCTTCCAAAAACAATAAGCGACAGCCGGCCAGCGCATCTGTTGAACACGGTGAAGCTCCAAAACCCTGCAGCGGCCAACAGAATCAACTACACAAATAACACAAGCTCCCCGTCTTGTGCGCATATGATAACGACATCAGGCTGAATTGGCTTATGGCAGGTAACACTTTCCACAGACATCCATTGCTTGCCCAAGCACTACCCCACTCATGATTCTGATATTGTTCAATAACCCACAATGTTTGTGTGTGGTAGACCTTCATCTACAGTCCCTGGTAATCCGTGATAATCTCATCACCTGTTAGCTTCGTCTGATATGGTCATTCTTCTTTTTGTTTTTTTTAATTCACATCCCAGCTTTGACTTTGTTCCAGGTGAACCGTTCACGGAGGAAGGATCACATGCGATGGCAGTGGACGCTCCCCCCATTCTACAGCACTGCTCCCCAGCTACAGAGAGGTCAAGCTGATGCACATCTGGCATTTCCTGTTTCCTCTCCTGTATATATCCCTGAGTGGTAGTGACACAGACACAGCACACACACACACACACACACACACACACACACACACACACACACACACACACACACACACACACACACACACACACACACTGTGTCCTCTTAGAAAGATGTGCCAAGATGAAGTTATCGTATAACAGCATGAAAATAAACTAACTTAAACACACACAGACACACACATGTGCAAAGTCCAAAAGGTATTTCTGTTCCATACTCAGAGGTTTCCATTCCAGCTGGTGGGTGCCGTGTAGGAAAAGGCAACGAGGGGTGGTGGCAGAAAAAGAGACAATAGAGCAAAAAATGGAGGATGATTAAGAATGAGATGAAGTGAAATATACTGTATATTGAAACACAATTACAACAACATGCTCACATGGACCAGGAGAGTCCAACAGAAAGGCAGAAGGTGTAAAAAAAAAAGAGAGAAGAGAAGAGAAAAGAAGGGAGAGAATCACAATCTTTACATCTTTCAGAACTGAAAAACACTTTCCACTCCTGTGGATGCTGTGCAGCACCATGTGAAGGTTAAGTGTGTGTGTGACCAGATGCAATTGCATGTGTGTGTCTGAAGTCATAGGCAAGTTGGGAGTAGGGGGGGACACAGAATGGTGGCGTATGGTTTTCATAACTCTCTTAGGGTTTTCAATTTTGAAATCCCCCCCCCCACACACACACACACCTCGACAGACATGCACATACACCGATCTATAACCCCCTCCTGCCTTCTCTTATACACTCACACATTTTACCAGCCCCCTCTTCCAAATAACACACAATTCTTTTTCCTCTACGTAGCCTCCCCCCTTTCCACCCTCCCCCCATATTTCTCTCTTTCTGAGTGAGGTTCAGTCGAGAAGACAACTGTGCAGACGCAAGAGAGCCCTGGCAGGATCAGACAAAGCAGAGGGTCCATCACTGAAATTCAGCACTTTCATATTTGGACTGAACTGATTTTAAACCGCGGACTATATTGGTTCTTCCCTGGACTTTATATTGGACTGTACTGCACCCAACTGGACTTCACTTGACTGCATCGGTTTTCAATTAGATGAATACAGTATCTGGTATAATTTAAATGATTTTTCCCAGCAGTGAAATTTGCCTGTTTTGGATTTATCTGAATGCCATACATTTGAGTAAAAGTTCAATTAGATCAGATTATTTATTGAAATACCATAAAATGCTAAAAATTGTTGTTGTTGTTAATTTTGTTTAATTAACTGTGAAGCGGGTATATTTGGATCGGGTTTGTTTGGTCAGGAAGTCAGAAAAAAAACACATTTTTCCTCTAATAAGTTATTTAAGTTGCCAGTGAGGTTGGAGTACTAATTTGAATGTTGGCCTAGTTTAAACGTCATGTCTTGGTGGGGGATGCAAAAGACCATCAGGAGCAGTATCAGCGGCATGCCTCTCCTGTGTGCCCTGTGGCTGCTGATGATCTGTCTGGCTCCTGGAGGCCAAAGCCAGAGGCTGAGGGAGACGGGGGCGGAGCCGCCGGCGCCGAGCGGTCAGCTGGCGGAGAAAGACGCGATTTGCCACCAGACGGGATGCTATGCCGTCTTCTTCCAAAAGAGAAACTTTCGGGAGGCTGGCCGGAGCTGTCGGGAGAGAGGCGGCACCTTGGCGACGATGCACACCCAAGAGGCAGCGGCCGTGGTCCATGAGCTGCTTCTGGCCATCGAGGGGACCAAGCCGAGGCTTCGTCTCTGGATCGGACTGCACAGGTCATCGCGCCAGTGCTCATCCACCCGACCACTCAGAGGATTCGTCTGGGTCACAGGCAAAGTCTCACTTTTTTGACATTTGACCTTTCAGTGTCTGTTTAGTTCAGCCATTTTGGTGGACTTTTGATAACTGAGATGAGGGAAAATTCCCCCGAAATTGGTAAAAGTGCACAATGATTCCAGGTTTCTAACAATTTATCACCAACTTTATTTAGCTGGGCCAACTTAAATCTTGTTTGACAATCATGATGCGTACTTCACACATGCAGACACCCACAAGCCAGACATATCCTTTGTAACAAGAGTAATAGATTTGGCTTGCCCTGGACTATGCTGGCCCTGACCCCTTCTCTCAGACTGTGGTACCCCGCCCAGCCTCCACTTCTGCACTGACTGAATGTTTATTACATTAACTACTAGTGTTTCAGAGACACAGAGTTGGCGCGACAGAGGAAGTTAAATCCCTTTTGGACCTCAGTGCTCCTCAACCTGATTTAGTGTCTGCCGTGGTCTAGAGTTAAAACAGATCATATATTTGTGAGACTTATGTTGACAATCTGTTGATGTTCTTTCCTATGCTGTGATTTAAAGGATTTGCTTACCTAAATTTTAAAAAATCTCTTTTGATGCGCTTCTTTGTGGTCCATCTTCAGAGAAATTATAGTTTCGCTAGAGACTGACGTCACTAACATGCGTCTTCCATTGCATGATAGCTACGTTCATGTAGGTCTGAAAAGCCAATGAAATACCAGAAGAGAAAGTTCATAAGCTAAAACAAGGATGTTTGAATTGTGCTGACCTGGCCCTTGCCTTTGTTTTCCAACAGGAGACCAGGATGGCCAATTCTCCAACTGGCTCCGTAATGACAACCCTGAGACTTGTACGGCCCCTCGCTGTGTAGCCATGAACGTCCACACTTCTGAGATTGGGCGTAAAGGTAGAGACAACCTCCGGTGGGTCGATGGCTCCTGCGCGCTGCCGTTGGACGGATACGTTTGCCAGTACAGCTACAAAGGCATGTGTCCACCACTGGAGGACGAGGGCAGCGGTCCGGCTCTCTACACCACCCCCTTTTACCTCCTCAGCTCACTGCTGACCCACGTGCCCTTCAACTCCGTGGCCACTCTACCGTGCCCCACGGACGGCTCGGACCCAGAGGCTCGTGCTGAGGAGACGGTGCTGTGCACGGAGAGAGACGACAAGACGGTGGGCTGGTCCAAGGATGCCCCGCTGTGCTTGTCCGTTGCCCCTCCGGACGGGCAGGATTGGTGCAGCCAAGATCACGTCTGCGAGCAGTTCTGTCAGAACACGGACACAGACTACTACTGTTACTGCTCCGAGGGCTTTGTGATAAATGAGGACGGGTACAGCTGCGAGCCGGATCCCCTGGGCCTGACTGACCAGCCCAAATTATCCGCAGACTCCGCCGGCCCCACTGACCAGCCCCCCGTCAATGAGGCTTGTGTGGAGATGGGCTGTGAGTACAACTGTGTGGAGACCCAGCGGGGCATCCGCTGCACATGCCCCCACGGCTACCAAATGGGTCCAGATGGCCGAAAATGTTCCGATGTGGACGAATGCCAACAGCACCCATGCTCGCATCTGTGTATCAACATCCCCGGCACTTTCCACTGCGCCTGCTCCTCCGGATTCCAGCAAGACGACGAGGGCGAATGCGCCGACATCGACGAGTGCCTGAACCCGGGAAACTGTGAAGGCCTTTGTAACAACACAGTGGGATCCTTCACATGTACGTGTAACCAAGGATATGTGTCGGACAGTGAAGACAAGTGTGTGGATCGGGATGAGTGTGCGGAGGGGTCGCCCTGTCAGCAGCATTGTCTTAACTTTGTGGGAGGGTACCTGTGTTACTGTGACAGTGGCTATAACCTGCAGTCAGACGGGCTTTCCTGTAAGCCTTTGGTAGATGATGGGGAATATTCCACTCTGACCCCTGACCCCGAGGATTTCGCTGATATGCCCGAATTGCAACCCGACCACAATATTCTCTGGGCCACCTCATTCACACCGGACCCAAACTTCGAAGCTGACACTAACTTCGACGTTGGCTGGCTGACAGAAGCCCCTGAAGCATTCTCCCCTGACATGGCTCATGGGTCAGACAATCATCTAAACCAATGGGATGCCATGTCACCAAAGCGTTATCAGACGGTCCCACCCCCAACGCAACAAGACAACACAGGCAATGAAATTCATAACGAGGCTGAAGATAAGACTGAAGGTAATGACGATAGAGATAAAGGGGTGGCTGAAACTGCGAATGGGTCTGCCTCTGGAAGGCGGCAGGGCGAGGGATCTAAAGTGGACACCGCGGAGGAGGCTGAGTCTGCTGCAGGTGAACGGAAGCACAACAAGAGCTGGTTACTGGTGGCCCTGCTGGTGCCCCTGTGTGTGTTCCTCGTGGTGATGCTGGCTCTGGGGATCGTCTACTGCACCAGCTGTGCTGTGGACAAGAGCCTGAGCTTCTCAAACTGCTATCGCTGGATACTTCCAACAATGCCTCCTGACCAGAGGAACGGCAAAACCCAAGCATGAACTCTAAATTAAACAAACACACACATTTTTTTCTTCACATTTGTCTTGTGTAACAGGGCTGCTCACTAAACCTACTATTTGGATATAATAGCCAAATGTTTTCTGTTGCAAATTCCTTGTAAATAATTCACTTTCTGACTGTTTTTTTAGAATTCAATAAAACCAATAACCTGATGAAATCCTGGGTGGTTGTATAAGTATATGTGGATATGTAAATCATATATAGGTTATAACATACAATAATGTACAATCAGGAGAATGATGAAATTGTGTTTGAAAAATATGATGTATTTTGCGTGTCTTTAGACGAAGGCAGAAGAAAGGGCTTCAATGAATTACTTCCGAAAAGAAAATAGGGAGATGGAGGAGAGAGGGTCAACAGCTGCCATAAACCGGAACAAGTTCACCGGCATGTGTCACCTTGTCAAAGAGTTCCGGTTAAACGGCCAATTGCGTTCTCAACAATGCACACTGTTTACCGGTGGCAAATGATTCCGAGAGCTTTTCGACAATGGAAAAGGTATCCGACGAGGATGGGATTCGAACCCACGCGTGCAGAGCACAATGGATTAGCAGTCCATCGCCTTAACCACTCGGCCACCTCGTCTTGTGCCACTCACCGCAGGCCGTTATGGTACTTAACTTCTCTATGCACCATCACCTTCATATGATTATTTCAGTTGTGGTGTTAAATTCGTATGTCTTCACTGATTTCCCAGTTAACGTGTTTTTTTTACTTCCCCATGGCAAAAATAATTACGACTTGACGCATAGCGAAATGTCCGGGATATGCACTTCATTATTGGCTATTGGTCCCATCAATCATGTTGTACAAACTGTGATTGGTTGAAGGGCGGGTCTTGAATGAATAAATACAGGAAGTGTAGTGCTGATCGTGAGACTGCAATTTAACGGAGCTATTGATGAAAATAAGGTAAAAGGCTACTCAGTGTGTACCCAGCTTTATACCTCTTCAAGTTAGCTGTTTAGTTGCCAACGGGCATACAGACTCTTTGCGCACTATTTCGACGTACTGTTTTACATACAGCACTTGTGGACGCACGTTGAAATGATCTTAGCACTCAGCTCCTAACGTTAGCGTGAAAGCTAAGCCAGGTGCTAACTGTAACGTTAACGATTAACGTTAGTTAACCTAGCGGTTTGCAGCTGTCTGAATAAGTATTTTCAGTAACAAAGTCGTTCACTTAACGTTAGGTTCGAGTGTAGTGGGCTGCTCATTTTATAGGATAGTTTCAATACCTGTGGGTGCATTGGTTTATTTCTAGTTGGTTTGAATGGGATGAGACCATAAAATCGAATGTAAGGTGAAATCGAAACTGTGCTGTCACATTATCAACATCGCAGGCCAGAGTTAGCTTTGTACCTGTCTTATTATACTGTAGTAAACTATTATGGCATCTTCAAAAAAGTTAACTCTTATTGAAGTCTTCTAAATACACGGCAGATAAAATAATAAATTCGTAATAGTGCGTTTAAATTTTTGTTCTTATTAACCGAGATCATTTATACTGTCAACCATTTAAAAAAACTGCGATACTAATTATAATACGTTTTGCTGTTTTAAAAAAAATATTTTTTAACTCCATACCATTTGGGATTGTGGTTGTTAGTTTGATGAAAAAATTCAATCGATTTAGTAAATGTACAGAATAATTAGGTTGTAAACTATGGTGCTTAACCATTTCATAGACTCAACACTTGAATAAAACAAATTAACTACAGTTTTTCAGTTATAAACAGCCTTGTTTGAAATGTTAACTGAGTATTCTGTCCTTTTTATATAATATAATAATATTCATACCTAATAAATCTAGGCATATTTTATAACTTTAAAGTCAAGTTGTTAGTTTTCAGAATAAATGTTATAACTGCCTATTAGTGTTTGTACAGAACACAATCTGCTTGTGCAAGTTGCATAAAGCTGAGACCGGTGTGCAAATACTTCCGTTAGCTCATGGTTGTGTTAGCCAATGAAATTAGCTCTAAACTGCAGTTTTGCATTTATCTTTATTTCCTCTCTATTCATCTCATTACTGCTATGTTTTGCACTTTTGTTAATTTGTCTTCCACCTTTTGCACTTCAATTCTCACTATTCCTGCCTAATCCATCTCTCTCTTTCTCTCTCTTCCTCATGTTTTTATCTTTCCCCACTTCCCTTTCTGTCTCCTAATTCAGTTCCTCATCGTCCGTGCTAAACCTCAGACTTAAGATGGTGGACTCCCAGTACTACCTCCCAAATGAGATTGGTGTAGCTGCTCTTGACTGCACCGAGGCCTTCCGCTTGCTTTCACCTCAGGAGAAGATGTACGCCCACTACCTGTCACGCGCAGCTTGGTATGTTACTAATCGCAGGATTTTTCAAGTTCAATTAAAGCATTGCTAAAATAATCAATCCCGCCCTTGTTTTGATGAACAACCACTTAAGACTTGAATAACTGAAAGACCTTTTGCTGTGTTAGGTATGGTGGGCTCGCAGTGCTGTTGCAGACATCCCCGGAGTCTGCAAATATCTTTGTCTTGCTGCAGAAAATCTTCAGAAAACAGACACCTGAGCAGTTGGAACAGGTCGCAACATCAACTGGACTCAGCTCTGAGGAGTACCAGGTACACAATCTTTTCTGGAGATGTCTTCACTGACCATCTCGCATACGAATGGACACATAAAAAAAAGACGTTCAAAACTAATTTTATTCTATTTATTTTTTTAGGCATTTTTGGTGTATGCAGCTGGTCTGTATGCCAACATGGGAAACTACAAGTCTTTTGGAGACACCAAGTTCATCCCAAATCTACCCAAGGTGAAAAGATTTTATTTTTAGATGTACACAATAAGGTAAACCTCTGTCCACTGTGGTGGAATGCAATTCTCAGTTAAAATGTTTTTACTTTTTCAAATAAAAACTGCTCTGACATATTTTAAGCTGTCTACATCTGCCCACATAGGACAAGCTGAAAGCTCTGGTGAAGGCCAGCCGGGCATTTCAGGACGAGCCCACTGAGATGGAGGCTTTGTGGGACAGCTGCTCGTGTCTCCTCTTCTCCCTCGAAGACAGACAGAAACAGCTGGGGTTGGGAAAGAAGGTGGGATGTTGTAGAATTTAATATGCTGTTGACCATAACATATTGTCTACTAATAATCAAATATGAATTATGTTGTCAGGACATGCAAGATTTGATACATGTTTAGATGATGAGCACTGGTTAATTTGACCTAAAAATAGATGGTAGAAAATGAAAATGCTCTGCAGTTTTGGGTGTTGAGACACAAAACAAACAAAGCCAACGACCCTTTAGGAAGCCAATGATACCAAACTTCAAGTAAGTTCTTAAAGGGACCCTGATGATAAAATAAACTGCTTACTGAATATATTTGCTGTTCTTCTCTTCAGGGAATTACTACCTACTTTTCCGGAAACTGCTGTCTGGAGGATGCTGAGCTTGCTCAGAAGTTTCTTGACTCAAAAGTAAGTCGTATTTTTCTTTCCTTATTTGATCTCTAATAACCTGCATGTTCCTTAATTTTTGGTGCTCCATTCTTACTCCTAATTCCTTTCTTGGTGCACATCGTTTTCCTTAGTCGTCGTTCATCTCTGCCCTCCATTTCAATATACCATGTCTTTCCTCACTTTGTGTCTGGTTTTGCTTAGTCTGTTTTTTTTTTCTTCTTCTGTTTATCTCTAGAAACTGTCTGCCTACAACACCCGTCTGTTTAAGAGGGACAAAGGAGGTAAAGCCTGCTACGAGGTGCGCCTAGCCTCAGCTGTGCAGAAAGGTCAGAACTACTGCCTTACATGAATAACATTTATAAACATTTACATCAATCAGCAACTTCATGTTCATTCCATGCATGCTCTGCTAGACATATTCCAGCTAATGAACAAGTGGTGATTACCACCAAATTGATGTGAAGAGATTATTCATTTAATCTTACGTTTGCTACTCGGCCAGTAAAAGCAATGACATGTACACTGTTGCTTTACAGACTGCACAGTGGAGGGGGAATGCGAGTCATTTTGTGGGAGCTTCAACTTTGAAGACAAAGAGTTCACTCTGAAGAGGGGAGACTATGCTCCTCTCATGGAGAAAGTCTCTTATTACCTACAGCAAGCACAGGTAAGAGCGAGCAAGGCAGTGCAGATTATGTTCAATTTTCAGGCTCGGTTGTTCTCCCTGTTTAGAACCACAGCCGAAAGAGATTCTCCTGAAAATGAAGTTGTACAGCAGCAAAGGGTCCTTGAGCGAGACACTGAAGTTGCTTCTTGGGTGCTTTATATCAGCGGCCAAATGTCTTTAATTTGAAATATACTTCCATATATTTTGCCACTGCGGTACTTGTAATTCTTCCCCTGTTTACAAATTGAATTGAACCCAGGCCTACGCTGCCAATGAGAACCAGAGAAAGATGCTTGAAGAGTACAGTCGCAGCTTCACCTTTGGCTCAGTTGACGCCCATAAAGAGGGCTCGCGCTACTGGATTAAGGACAAGGGACCAATTGTTGAGAGGTGAGCCGGGTGAACAACAGAAATGTCAAATTAACACAAAGCAATCTTACTTGTGATGTCAAATCATGCTGACCTTGAATGTAATCTATGCGGCTTGAATAAAGGCTTCCAATGTGGCTGTTGCATACTGCTCTAATCACGTAATAACATCTGAAACTCTTGTGTCTGCTCAGTTATATAGGTTTCATAGAGAGCTACAGAGACCCGTTTGGCTCCAGAGGAGAGTTTGAAGGTAACTTGCCGGGTGCTCATTTCTCATTTCATTAGCGCAGAGCTGAAGACAATTTTGGAGAACTTTCCCCAGGGACTAGACACCTTTAGTGGAAATATCTGCGTTTCTACTGCAGGGAACCAGAGTCTCAATTCAAATGTGCGTTTCTGATTGGTCAAACGACTCATCGCCGTGGTTTCAAGTTGTCTCCTGAGCAGATACCGTTCTGTAGGTGTCCAAAACAAATTGCCCTTCCAGACAATGAATCTTCTTATATTCTTATCTGACCACTTCATAAATAAAATGAGGATGTACTTTGGTGTAGATCGAGGATGAGTGCAAGCATTTTCTTGATTCGATAACATTGAAAGTATAGTTATGCTGTTGGCTTCACAATTAATTAAATGAAAGAGAATGAGGCAGTATAGAGAATGAGGCAGTATAGAAACACTGCAAATGAGAGAGAAAATACTACTGTCAAACAGTTGCAGGAGTCGATGAAGCAAAAAATGTTTAATCCATTCTGTGATTTATTTTACTGAGACGTTATAAAGAAGGTTGTTGAGTACGATTTTTTTTAGCTTAGTACTTTATCCGTCATGAAGTCCATGGTCAAGATGCTCCTCTACATATACTTTGCTAGCATTAAAATAAGGGCCCTGAATGAGTTTGTGTTTTATTGAAATTAAATTACTAGAGGGTTTCTATTGCTGTCAAGATGAGTCTGAGATTTCTTTTCATTTTTAATCTATTCACCCTTTTGTATCGCCTTTAGGTTTTGTAGCGGTTGTGAACAAGGCAATGAGTGAGCGCTTTGCCAAACTGGTGAGCTCGGCTGAAGTGCTGCTCCCCGAGCTGCCGTGGCCGAGGGAGTTTGAGAAAGACACGTTCCTCAAACCCGATTTCACTTCTCTGGACGTTCTCACCTTCGCCGGCAGCGGGATACCAGCTGGCATCAACATCCCCAACTGTGAGCACGCTGACGTAGTTTCAAACCGAACGGCAAGTCAAATCACACAGTTGGTGTTGGTTTAACAAAAGCGTGTCTGTTGTTCTGCGCAGATGATGACATCAGACAGTCAGAGGGATTTAAAAACGTGTCGCTGGGCAACGTGCTGGCTGTGGCTTATGCGACTCAAAAGGAAAAACTCACCTTCCTGGAGGAGGAGGACAAGGTAACGCATGCGGCGTCCTGATTCTCTTATTCAGACGCTCGTTTCCCTCACGCTCACAATGATACACTCCCGTGCTCGTGTGCTAGGACTCGTTTATCAAGTGGAAGGGCCCATCATTCGAGGTGCAGGTTGGACTTCATGAGCTGTTGGGCCACGGAAGCGGCAAACTGTTTGTCCAGGTCAGTCGAACGAGTCGATCTCTGCCTGCTGATGACGGACGGACGGACGGACGGAAGAAACTTCGGGGAGGAAATGAAACCGATTTTAACTTGTCTTCGCTCCATGTCTTCTTCACAGGATGACATGGGTAAATTCAATTTTGACCAGAGCAAGGTGATCAACCCAGAGACTGGCGAGCTGGTGCGTAGGAACCAATTTTTAAAACTTTGATCAGTTGGCACAAAAAAGGGCAATGTGATTGACGGTGTGAATGTGTATTTATTTTTTAGGTGTCCAGTTGGTATAAGGGCAGCGAGACGTGGGACAGTAAATTCTCCACGATTGCTTCCTCTTATGAGGAATGCCGCGCCGAGTGTGTCGGACTCTATCTGTGTCTCAACAAGGAAGTGCTCAGGTACGTTGTGTCTTCATGTAACTGGCACTCGTCTGACGTCTCTGAATGTGTCATGGACAGATAGTTATGACCATCTAAAGCTGAATGGTGAATGTTATAGACTACACCTTTTTAGAAACCACCCTTTGCTCAGATTATAAACTCTACATGGCCTTTTTCATAAAACTGAGACAAGATACCACTCTGCTTGTTAAAGCAGTTTCACTAAAATGTTTATTGCACCAAATGTGTAATCGCAGTTTGAGAGATGTGATCAAAGAATAATTAATCACGTATGATGTGATTGGTCTTTCTGATGGAACAGCATTTCTATTTTATAGTGAGCAGGATCATGGTGCAGCTGCAGACAATGAATTAATACACCATCATAAACTGTTATTGTGTAAACCCATTTTCTTGTTAGTGAGTTTTGTTTTTTAAAGATTGAATATTTCCAGTTCATGAACCGGCTGTGAAAAAGGCCGGCGTGTTAAACCTGTTTGTATTCTTCTTTTCCAGTATTTTCGGCCATGAAGGCCAGGATGCCGAGGATGTGGTGTACATCAACTGGCTCAGCATGGTCCGAGCCGGACTGCTGGGCCTGGAGTTCTACACACCTGAGAGCAAGAACTGGAGACAGGTGACCTGTCTGCCTAACGAGTGGCTCTTCTCCATAACATGCCGTCTCTCTCGCTCCTTACTTGGACCGGTTTCTCATTTAACCTAGCTTGATACGGGCATATTTTAATTTATAAGTAGCTTCAGAGATGACAAGTTTCAGGCAAACTGTGTTTACAGGACGAGTCAACTGGCAGACTGTTAAGCTCGTGTTACTTACAAGCAGACTGGCTCAGGTTCAAGTGTCTGTGTTTTATCGTTCAGTTTACACTAAGTTGCGTCTCTGTTTAAACTTAATGAGTGTCAGGATGTGTAAACGGTGCATGTCACATGTCTGTGTGTCTAAAGGCCCACATGCAGGCGCGCTTCGTCATCCTGCGTGTTCTGCTGGAGGCTGGGGAGGGCCTGGTGGGCCTGGAAGAAGTCGCGGGGGAGGACGGCAAGCCCGATGCTCGGATCACTCTGGACAGAAGCAAGATCCACACCGTGGGCAAGAGCGCCATCCACAGGTTCCTCTGTAAACTGCAGGTAGCTTCTGGTTCATGATGACTTTTGAGGTCACAAATGCAACATCAACGACAGAAGGTTCTTTACAAAAAGTAACATATTGCAGAAAGTATACCACAATTAAATCACTGTGGATACCTGCACTTACACGCTACAGATGTATTGCATGTACATACAAACTCGTAGGAGACAAAAACATTTGGCGTGCTTTTAAAAGTTACTATTTTCTGTTGTGGGTTTAAGACAGTTTTGTTGGTGATTTAGTAAAATTAACATGGTTGGTATACAAACTCCAAACCCAACATGTTGCTCACCGGCTTCTATCGCGTTGCTTTTTTTTTTTGTAGGTCTTAAAGGCAACTGCTGACGTGGAAGGAGGCCGAGCTCTCTACGACTGCTACTCCACCGTTGGTGACAGCGGTGCTCACAACTTCATACGCCTCCGGGAGACTGTGCTGCTGAGGAAGGACGCTCGTAAGATGTTCGTCCAGGCCAACACCAGAGTCAGTGGTACGTGACGTTGGCAAGATATTTACAGACTTGGACTTCCAAGTTCAATAGCTCCTCAAACACCTCTCTGCGACCGTAGTGATGTCGACAACCAGCTGCAGGGAGCCTGGGCATGTTTTAACTTCTTTTTAATCTCATTTTGTCTTTCTATCCCTTCATATTTTATTCTTTTAGTGGCGGAAATGGGATTTCATACATTTTATCTTAAAGATTGCAAAAAATAAATGTTGCCTAAACGTTGCAAAAAGAACTGTCCAACTAGCGCTTGAGTAGCTTTTTCCTTTATTAGTACAGCACTATCAATACTTTATAACCGATACAAACAATAAATAGCATTATCAACATATTTGTCGTTTGACTGATGGTGGATGTGGTGAAGCAGTTGTAAACATTTAATAGTTATTGATCCGGTCTGTGCTTGTGTTCCCAGGGGACGGTGTGGAGCTGGTGGAGTACGAAGGCAGCGCGGCAGGTTTGATTCGCTCCTTCACCGAGCGTTTCCAAGACGACGCAGAGCAGCTGGAGGCCGACCTGTTGGAGCTGTGCAAAAGAGACGCTCCCTGCTTTTGTTGATGGACGATCTGCTCTATAGGCTTCAAGAATACCAACTGAAATCCAATTTAGTTTTTTTTTGTATGTGAAAGCAAATGGATTCTCTATGAATGTTAAAACACACAACTGTTTGAACACTTCTGAAGAGGCAACATTCAAGTTTCATACCAATAAATACAATAAAGCCATAAATGATCTGCCAAAGACGCCTGTCGGTTTTTCTGGATGTCACACGCTGTCTTCGATATCGCAATCAAATGGATAATTTCACACCATTGCTTTTTTTAAAAGCATTTAGGACATATTTCCTATGACAAGTTTGAGTCATTTTTAAACCAATGCTGTCTGACAATAAAAATGGCTCCAGGGTGACTATCTTTCTAATTGATTGGCTAGTTTTCTCTTTCACTCTAATTCCGACAATTTTTTCATGACATTTGACATGAAAAAAAGCTTTAGGTATTATTCTGCTTTTCCATCAGTTTGGTGTAATAAAACTGAGTGGTTATTTGACTGTATCAAATGTCTGGAAGGCCTAACTAAGTGCTATACGTTCAAAGGCTACGTTAAATCTGCACAAATGGTAGAGATATTTTATTTTCAACCAAACCACTAAACCGTTATCATCCAATTCACCCCCAATCTGAGATTGACTTTTATTGTATTTTAATGATGTTATAGATCCTAATGTACGTGCAGAGTCAACCATTCAGGTTTTCTTCCAAAGAAGCAGAACATTGTCTCTAGAACAAAAAAACACTAAATGAAGTGGCCTTGTAAATGACACAACCTCTTAATTTAATCTTCCACAGACTAGAAGTCTAGAGTGTCCTTTTTTAGAAAATACTGATATTGTGTCAGTTTAAACTAAAATATTTAGAAACATGAAAAATAACCAGAATCGTGAATAAAATGTTTGGCTTTAAAAGACATTTTGTCCAAAGGTTATAGAGATGATTTCATTTTTATATGCATGTTATATGCTGTCCCCACATTCACGTTTAGTCTTTTTACACAGTGCTTTATAACGCTTAATAAGTTTTGTTGGCTAGAGGCTTGTAGCCTTGTCCTGTTGGTGGAGCGAAGTCTCTGCAGCTCCCTGCAGACCGTCAGTGTCTTTTAGAGAAGCAGCCTTCATCTGTAAAACCAAACCCCTCTCCTCCTCTTCCCTCTTTTTGTGCAGCTCCTCTTTTGTGGCATCGTCACCCTCGGCTTCATCCGCACCCGTTTCTTCCTTCTCCGCCTCTCTCTCTGTTCTCACCGGGTCGGGCCTTGAAGACGGCGTGTGATAGGCCTGCTTTTCCAGCCCAAGGAAGGACGGAGAGGTGAAGGGGGAGAGAGCGAAGGGGACCTTCGGAGAAGGAGAGGGGGACTGGTACGGTGAAAGGGAGGGCGAGGCGCTGGGGGAGTCGTAGGGAGAGAGGGAAACGGGAGCCTTGGGGGAGAGAGACGAGGAGACTTTGGGGCAAAGGAGAGGTGCCGTGGGACAAATGTAAGGGGAGAGCGAGAGCAAAGTGGAGAAACCGGCTGTCGGGGAGGCCTGCGTGGGGTCCAAATTGAGGAGGACTCCGGCGTCGCCGGGGCCCGATTCCGTTTGGACTCGGCTCACCTCCTGCCCCTCGGGCTGGAGGTGAGCCGTCGCTGCTGGAAGCCGAACTTGGGCCTCGCCGGGGACGATGCAGATCTCTGCCGGAGGCAGCAGCAAGGTGTCCTGGGCCGTGAGATCGATCCGAGCGGCGTCCCCCGGGTTCTCGCCCCGACACACAGTTTTGCCGGGATGGGTGGTTCCCTGTCCCCGTCTCGGGCCGCTGCATTTCCCTCTGGTTTTGGGCATTAGCGGCGGTGGGGGCGGGGGGGCGTGAGGGGGCGAAAGCAGGCTGGAAGACTCCGTGGATATCCGAACCCTGAGGCTGCGGCTGAACATGCGGCGTTTGCAGAGAGGATTCAGGGACTGCAGGAAGAGGGGGTTGATGAAATAGAGCGCGCCCTGGCCCGAGCCACAGTCCAGTTCTCGGGGGCCCCGTGTCGTGATCGGACAGAACTCGTGGAACAGGGTGGGATTCGAACCTTCTCGTTTGACTTCAGGGTCGGATTGGGTTCCCGTCTCGAGCGGGTTGCCCGAGTCCGGCTTGGGGGCCGAATCCGGCACAGCTGCAGAACTTGTCTGTGGGGCGGCAGCGGGCGGGTCCGAGGTCACTCCGTCTGTCTTCTTCTTCTTCTTGATCTCCACGTCTTTCTGGGGCTTCGGTGCCTCCCGAGGCCCACGGACGTTTAGGTGGGAATTCCAGAATTCTATGGAATGTGACGTGATTGTGAAAAGTCAATTTCTTCTTCATCGTCCACGTCTTTCTTTGTGC
Organism: Pungitius pungitius; assembly: GCF_949316345.1. Lineage (NCBI taxonomy): Eukaryota > Metazoa > Chordata > Actinopteri > Perciformes > Gasterosteidae > Pungitius > Pungitius pungitius. The sequence goes on along the minus strand of NC_084915.1, from coordinate 9,615,971 downwards.
ACAGATTTGCTAAAATGCCCTGTTGACAACTTTGAAACCATACTCAAAGAATGATGTCATCCTGAGGTATCAAAGGGTTCCATGGCCTAGGCCTAATAGTGTGAATTAAATTATAGTTATATATATATATATATATATATATATGCATGAAAAGTTGATTTCACAACGTTGAACTACTCATTTATCCCTCATTCTTTTCCAAAATGAGTATTTACATGTGATATGTCAGACATTACCCAGCAGCTGGGAGGATATGGTAATAATAACAAGGAGTTTTGTTCACCAACCTATTCCCATGTGTGAGATGGACTCAAGCTCTTTGTGGGACGTCGCCTTTGCAATGGCTTCAGGAAGCTCCAAAGGGAAGCGTAGTACGTCTCTGATACAAAGACAACAAACAATATATATATAATATAACATTTGCTCCCCCAGATCAATGAATATAGATAGTCACAAAAAGAGGAAAATTGTGCTTATAACATATCGAATAGGAAGTGATGGTAAGGAAAAGAAACGCTGAGGAAAATAACAAGAAAGGCACAATAGTACCTGCTGACACAGTAGAAGGAAATTAGTCTTGGGAGATCTGGAAAGCTGATGGTTGAACTCTCCAGAGACATAGCTGAGGGGGGGGGGGGGGGGAGAGATTATAGGAGAGGGAGAAGTAGTTAGATGTAAACGTCACACATTTTGCCATAATTTGAAGAGTGCATAGGTATTTCTAATTGATTCCCTGCATACCAGGAAGTTGCAGGGACAACGATAAAGCAAAATGTAATAATTCCATTTAAGCAACACGACAACTAGCTCAAGGTTTGCACACACCTATGACTACATCATTGTGTACCAAAGGAGGCCGATGGGCTGATGGGTCAGACCGAAATCTATTTAAAATCTGATGAAGTTGTCATACTCTTACTGGACGGTTCCTCCTTGATGCCAAATTGCTGAACGAAGGACGGCACGTTGTCGTCCGCCAGGCGGACACACAGCACGTTTTTCTTAGACGTGCCAGACCTGCGCACCAAGAAGGTCTGCGGGGAAGACACAAGGGATAACTGAGTGCACGCGTGAGTGGAACGACAAGGGGAGAGACGTAAAGGCCTACACTTGTGATTTTATTTAGATTAAGTGTCTGCGGCACTGACCCCGGGGGGCTCCCTCTGCAGTATGTGCAGTGCGGTGGCGGGGTTGATGGACAGCTGGAACCAAACAGGAACTGTGAGCAGGAGACGGTCCAGCACGCTGATGCTTCTCAGAGAGGCCCGTCCCCTATGATGCTTCCGCTCTGGAAACTGGGTAGGCTCCGGGAAATCGTACAGCGGTTCCTCTTGGGCCATCTGCGCACACGCCACACACACCAAAAAGCACACTCATAGCAATTAGTGGCAGTGCCACACCATGCACTCCCTGTACATGTGGTTATTATCTCTCCTTGAGGCTCACATTAACAACAGGAATATGGGTAGGAGGCCTTCACACTCCCTTCCCCTAACACACAGGACTGTGTAATAACTCTGCCTGCATTAGGAGAGCAAGTTCAGACTTGGTAAAGTGCAGCAGCTCAGACGGATTAATTTAAATGGTGCAAGAAACAAACATTTAAAACATGGACACAGAAGCAGGACACACACACGGCAATGTGACATCATTAACTGAACATCAGTTAGCGACGGTATTGTAGATTTTTCTAACCTTATAGCTGTCCCCTTACTAGAGTCTCACTGCAGCCGCATGTCAACATCTGTCTAAATCCGCCGCGCGCATTCCTGTATAACGTGCACGTTTCCCACTGCGACTCTGCCTGCTGTACAATTTCGCCGGACGCGTGTGGTGGGGGTTCCGTTTTTTCTCTCTAACATTACCACGGTTGTTGATTTACCTCTTTTCCACGATACTTCTTTAAATCCTCCTCCGAAGATCCGCTTTAGGTTGATAAGCTGCTATTTCCCCCCCATGAACTCTTCCACGTCGGCCTGTCATGACGTGCGGTCTCAGATCCCGAGACGTTTCTATTCTTTGGCTCCTCCTTCCCTCCCTCACCTGGAATCAGACATGTGATCAGTGTTGCCAACGGAGCAACTTTGTTGCTAGATTTAGCAACTTTTCAGACTACCCTGGAAACTTTAGAAACCAATTAAGCTATTTAAAAATATATAACTAGCACTTTTCGCAACTTGTTTAGTGAGTCAAATGCTAAAATGCGCACATGTTCTCTCTAAATTACACACAAAATAGCATACGCCTGACTGCAAGAGTGCATTGTGAGTGACTACAACAGCAGGCGCTCAGCTCGTGCACAGGCACGAGTCGGCTGCACAACAGCCTATGCTGCACACATCCCTATTTTAATTATGTTGCTTGTTCTATAAAATAGCGTATATACCTTATTATCAGCTTCTATAACAATTGATCAGTTCGGTAACTATCAATAGACTGCTTAACACTATAATTGTTTAGAATGTGTAGGTTTAATAGTTAATAAGAAAAAAGTTCAATAACGTGTAACGTGTATTTGTTCAATAAGTCAAAATATTGTGATCATATAAAATGTGTTGTTTATGTTACTTCCACAAATAAAAATATGTGATCATTAACAAACAAATCTAAACTAAGACATCATATTTTTTGCGGAGATAGACAGTCAAATTATTTTATTTAGTTATTTTGTATTCTACGTAAAGACGCAGTTTTACATTACAACGTCATCACGCAATGACATCACAACGTCATTTTGGAAAAAAATCAACCTGCCCTTGGCAACTTCATCGGAAAATGTGTTGGCAACATTGCATGTTGCGATGAGGCGCGCGTGCAACCCGGAAATGTTCGAAGCGTACTGAGAAAGCGTTAAAGTAATGTTGGAAGTGTACATTTTGAATAGTTGTGGAAGAACTGCTCACAATGATATACAAGGCATGCATTTGACATTGTACATGTTTTTAAAAAGATGTATTATGATGATATTTAAGTCTAAATAACATAAAAGTTATGCCTTTTTCCAAAAATGTATACCAAGCACCAGATCCCAGTAGTCTAACTAGTCCTCAATATCTGCCATTGATGTGCAACTATTGTATGAATAAATTGAGATGATACCGCACCCTGAAGGACTTCAGTACACGCGGTTTTCCACCATGAACTAAACGATGACCTCAACTCAACATGTACGATCACGTGTTATTGATGGCCTAGAGGAGTGTGGGCACGATTACATAGTAATTTCTTCGGAAAAAAAGAGGAAGAATTCCTCAGCCACGGACACGAAGAAGCCATCTGGCGCAAATCAGATGAAACTGTGGCCCTGTGTTTTATTCTCCCAAAGAGCAGTTGGTGCAGAAACCGGAGCCGGAAGTGAGGTTTCAAATACAGCTCCAGGACCGCGTTGGGTAAGAAGTCCGTGAAACGTTGCTATGCTAGCATAACTACTATTGTTTCCCCTCCCCGTTTACAAACCGAATTTGAACGCACAGTACGATAAGCTGTGGTTAATATGCGCTGTGATGGTTTACATCAGTGACGGGACTCTAGCTTCAGTGAATGTCGTCAAACAATGTGATGATAAACCAATGAGCTAGCTAGCTAGCTTAGCTACAGCTTTAATGTTTGCGTTTAACAAAATGGCCAGTAGTGTCGTAGTTTTTAGCTAACGGTTGTAAACTGATCGTACGTCTTCCCATAAACCCCCGTTGTATGTTATCAATTATGCTTAATTCGTCTGGCATTAGTCGTAACTTTGCAACTACACGGACGGATCCGTATTCGCCGCGAAAGTTAACGGCTTTATTAACGTTAGCTCAGCTGAGCTAATGTACCTGTTTAGCTAACGTCAACCTGCTCTTTAGCCGATGTAACGTTAGTTTGTTATTTAACGTTACTTTAATTCAACATAACCCCGCTCGCTATTATGACTTCAAATTATTAGAACCTACTATGCCACTATTTGGCACGCGGTAAAACGTGCTTTAACGTTAGCGTTAAACCTTTAACGCTACCAACCTCCCATGGAGACGTTTAAACTAAAGCACCTTGTTTTGTGTCTCTTGCAGATGCCTGTTTGATACAGAGATGAGCGGTGAGAACGTGAAGTTGTTTGTCGGGAACCTTCCTTTAGATGCAACTCACGACGAGTTAACGAAGCTGTTTTGTCCTTATGGAGAGATCAACACCTGCTCTTTGCTCAGGCAGTATGCCTTCGTCACGCTGAAAGGCGAGGGGGCAGCAGACAGGTATTCTCATTACCATATACAACATTCACATTAAACAGTAAAATGTATTGTTATGTTATTGCTTATCTTGGGAGATAAGTCAAACGGGAATTGACATTATGAATAGTTTTGCAACACATTATCATTGCCTTTAGTGTCACAATTTATATGTTGACCATCCTTATAAATGGTGAATTATATATTATGTATATCCTATATACATGTATATGTATAACTGATACACACACCCATACATACATACATTTTTAAGTAAATAACTGCCTTTCAGCACAAAATAGTTTTGTATCACATTGCAGTCTAGAAAAAAATAGTCCCCGTATGTGCATGTAAACAGCATTGGGTCCCGCACCATCTTATTCATTCACATCGCTCATTACATTACATGTAATTTAGCTGACGCCAAAGCGACTTACATTACATTTTAACCCATGGCGTACATTTTACCTGGGAGCAACTCCCAGCGCATCGCACTACTCCATGTGCCACCATCGCCCCGCTCATGACGTCCACCTTAATTGTCCTGTTGCGAAAGCTTCGCATTGTCATTTGTGGGATTTCGGGTTTTTTTCTGGTGATCCCCACCAAGCTAAAAGCTAAAATGTCAACTAACAGTCGCGCAAAATCTAATCTGTTTGAGTGCGCAGTAATATGGAACGCTTGGGTCAATGTGAACAGCAACTGTACATTATCGATCAATAATGCACCCCCCCGACTGATAAACTGATTATGCCACTTCATAATTATGATCAAACTTTTCAGAGAAGTGGTTTGTGTCACAGTATTACCTGGTATTTTAAAAACTACATTGGTCATTTTGAGTAGATGGGGGGGGGGGAAGAAAATCCTTTACAGCTTTTGCTGGTTTGGTTTAGTGCTGCATTATCGCACAACTTTTAAGGTACCAAAATTACCTAAGATATTTTACGTTATATATATACAGTTTGGTGTATCACTAGTGGACCAAAGGAGACACTCGCAGAGTTTTCCTGTTTCATTTTATTAATTTAAAAACCTGAGCAAAAAAATGTGCCTTTCAAGTGATGATGATTGAAAGATATTTCTCATTTTTACTCTTACAGGGCCATCCGACATCTCGATGGCAAAGAGTACAGAGGCAGGCCTTTGGTGGTTGAGGAGTCACGTGCGCGCCCACCCAACTCCACCAAAGTGTTTGTGGGGAATCTCGCTGCAACATGTTCAGCGGATGACCTGCACGGGTTGTTCTCAACCTTTGGAAGAGTTTTAGACTGTGACAAAGTCAAAGGTGAGTCTGATATCCCATCACCAATTCTTGTTGTGCAACACTAATAAATGTAGTGGTGTTGACAAAAGTATTTATCTGTAATATACTAAAACTAGCTTGTTAGTATAGTTTAATAGTAATAGATGGTGTTAAACAAAAAAACAACACAAAAATGGGCTGTGTATTTTATTTCCAGTGTCTTGTGTTAACACTAATCTTCCTGTGTGCTCCGCAGCCAGATTATGCTCAAATGTTGGCTATGCGTTTGTGCATATGGAGAGGAAGGAGGAGGCCCTGGTCGCCATTGACGCACTCAACGGGACCATGTACAAGGGCCGCCAGTTGGCCGTAGAGCTCTCCAAGGCCCAACCTTTGATCAACCAGATTGCAATGGCTGGTAATTTAAACAATCCCGGTGGTGGATCAGCAGGTGAAGATGGAGTTATCCATTTGCATTCATGTGTTTTGTATTGTATTAAATGCTGACAACAACTGACGTCCTCATGTTTTGTTCTCGGCATGTAGGAGGCAGGGAGGGACTTCTTCCGCGACCACCTCCATCACTAGAGCACCATCAGAGTCAAGCAGCTGTGCTGGCAGCAGCTGCAGCAGCTGCGGCTGGACTACCCATACAAGTTAGTTAATTCTCTAATTATCTCTGAAAATTGAACTCATCAGTTTATGAATGGTCACCAGCAGTTATTACTAGACTGAAGGCTTTATAAAACGTACCGAAACATTTCCCTTTCTGTTTTGGTCGTATGCTTAATTTGAAATGCTTGCATCTCTCTCTGTCTTTGTAGGTTCAACAAAGTGTCCATAATTCCTTCTACAACACCACATCTTTTGACCCCACTTACGCTGCTTTAAAGGGCATTACAAGCGCTAAAGGTGCAGATGGGGTGATATATGGTGCTCTAGCTAGCCAGGTATATGGATCTGTTGCCGACCAGGTGTACCAAGATATGGCCAATCACAATCCTGCAACTGTCACCGCGGTTGAAGAAGTAGAGCCACAAGGTGGACCAGATCCAACGACGCTTTTCGAGGCAGCAAGAGCAAAGTTCTTTCAGGAGGGACAGAAGGTAGTCAACATTTACAAAGATCTAGCTTTTTTTGTGGGGTACATTTTTCATTTCATTTATTCTGACATTTTTTTAAATTAAAGGTTCTGGCGGAGCAACAGGCAGGGAGAAAAGCGGCATCTGCAGAGAGTGAGCGAGACCGCAGCCCAATCAGAGGAAATCGGGTCCCCCTCCTCCCCGACCCCGTTCCAGGTTCCTTCGGTCAGATACGACCTAAACGCCGCGCCCTTCTGCCGACGCCCCCTGGAATACCTGAAGAGTCCCAAGTTGCTGACACAACACCTGAAGGGTCAGACCCTGTTGCTAGGTACACATAATGTATTTTGATAAAATAACTAACTTACTTCCAGAGACTTGTTAAATAACTCACCGTTCAGTTTGTTGTATATCCTAACTTTTAGAGATTCTTTATCGTACTGCTGACACCAACGGCCGACCTTTGATGGTCATATCTGTAGATACAGATTCCCTTTCATGTTTTGATTATAGCAGCGGGCGATAAGGCCTCAGACTGCCTTTTGGTTTTCGCCACTATGCAAAAGATAATTTGCAACTGCTCTGATGATGAAAACTGGGGAGGGAGAGGGGGAGAGAGAGAGATGTAGTTTTCACTGATATCTCGCTGTAGGCTAATACTAATATTAATTCCATTTGTTAATTATTTAATAATAATAAGTTGGTGAAAAGAGAACCATACCAATGTTTTATTTATTACTATCATAGATATACATATCATATCGAAGTTGTGATTTTTTTGGTATTGTGACAACGCAAAGCACCGTTGATTTTTAGTCCCAACATTTCCCAACAAACGATTCTTTCCTCCTTTTCTCTTCTTGAACTGTAAAACTGCACTCCAGGTCGTACACAGAGTACTACCAGCAAATGCATCAATACCAACAGTATCAACAATACCAGCAGCAGTACCAGTACCTCCAGTATGCCTACACCAATCCTCCTCCTCCTCCGCCGCCCCCACCATCCACCACACAGGCCCAGGCCTCCTCCACCGCGCCCCCGGGGACGTACTCGGCGCCCCCAACGTACGCAGCGACAGGAGCCTACGCGCCGCCTGGAACATACGACACCTCTGGAAGTTACGCCTCAGCCGGGAGCTACAATGCTTCATCTGGGAACTACGATACCTCGTCAGGAGGCTATGACGCACCTGGAAGCTATGGGGCACCCGGAGCATATGATTCATCGGGAGCTTACGCAGCAGCGGGAAGCTACTCCGCATCCACACCGTATGAGCAGACACCCGCACACGGGCAACCCATGCCTCAGCGCCATGATTACCCTTACCACACGCCAGAACCCCCTTATCGATAGTCCCAAGCCCGCCACCCAACCCCACACACACACACACACACACTCCTCCGACACTGCAGATGTGTGTGTGTGCATGTTTATTTTACATAAGGGACAGTGTAAAACCAGAGAGGGAGCAAGGTCATACTTTCGAATGTAATTCAAATCGGACGCATTTTCCCCTTTCTTCATCCATAAAACTAGTTTCTAACTAGCTTTCCTCTTGAAACGTGTGGCATGGTGAGACAGCTGATTTTGTAATATTTTCAAACGTCAGTTTCTGTTCGATGATGAGAGACACAGCTCTTTCCCCATTGGTTGTTCAAAGAGGCTTAAATGTTTCTTAGGACAAAGTTGTACTCGGTGGCCAGGGTTTGATGTTGCAGGAGAAGCTTATTGTTCTTACAGAATTGAGGCCTTTTATATACTTTACGTGAACATTGCATGTTTCCCGGGGACCTCTTCATAAGCAGTCCCAAAATAAGTTTGTTCATCTGGCGTTGGAAAATGGGGCACTGAATGTCACACACCGATAAAAGTGTCAATCTGATCGCTTTACAAGATGCTTTAAACCTGAAGTCGTTTCTGTTTGCATAGGAACATCCTGAGTGGAGTATGTAACAGGCCTCCTTTATAATTCAGCTGCATTGACCCTCTTCTAGCAGCCCGTCTGTTCGTCCAGACTTTCGACTGCCTGATTGGTCGTTCACCACTTGAAGAAGTAAAACACAGCGGTGGCTCTTTGGAGAGTTTTTTTTTTTGGTTGCCTTTAGTAAGAAAGAAGAAAGAAACTTCTTTTTGTAAAGCAGAGAATGTTTGTCAATTGACTGGCTTGTTACATGTCTATGGCTGACTTCACTGGATGACTCACTCAACGTGATTCATGTATCATTTTTGTCCTCCGTTTCGGGTCATGGTGATCTTTTGATATGTCAAAGGAATAGACGGATAATCGTTAAAGACACTTCTTGAATTGAATGTTTCAGTCTCTTCGGTCTGGTTGAAACCGGATTAAATCTCGGTGATGTCCAGATTGAAGTTATCCAAAGGCTGGCGGTTATTTCAGAGTCAATTTGTAGTCACACTGACCTTTTAAACAAAATATCATCCGTCTGATGCAAATGTTAAGGTTCATAGTCTGAAGTCATAGCAAGGTGTGAAAATGGCTCGCAGAACATTCAGCAGTTGAAGTTAATTTACTTGACCTGTTCAAGTAATGGTGTATGTTGTTCTGTTGGAGCGGTTTCCCTTCAATTATCTGGAGTTTTGTGATTTAGCCTGGCCTCTTTGTATTTCTTAAGATATACTTAAACTCAGGAGTAAAATATTTTGGGCTCAAGTTGTGGTTTCACTCAAACAGAAATGTTCTAGTCATTACATTTAAATTTTTGTGTTTGAGTTTGTGAGACAACCCTGAAGTCTGATGGTTATCCGGTCATACTTGGACCAATCCACAATGACCTGAATGTTGTTTTTGAGCTGGCAATAGCTAAGAGTGCATTTCTTCTTCTCAGTGCAGTGGTGCGTTGCTGGTGTGAACAGCCTAGGATTGTGTCCGAGTGGATATGAGGCAGTACTCTTGGTGCCACAGGTGAATGCAAGGGTTGTTTTAGGTTTAGTGAAGGCAGGGGATTTTTCAGAGTAGCCACGGGGAAGGGCCGATGGCCTTTTCCCTTTTCGGATCTCTCCAGAATTACATTCCTTATTTGGACACTGGGATTACAGGCGTTATCCGCATTCACACCGCACCTCGACTTCTCCACACCCATAATTCTGATGCATTTTAGCCAGATCTTTTGCATTTTACTCATGTAAAGCAGGCTACACGTGCAAATGATACTAATGCACACCTAACTCCACCAGTATTGAATGACTTAAAGTAGACATTCCGTTCCTTACTTACTCCTCTTTATTTCTAATTGGCCCCCTGAGTTGATAGTGCTGTGTTAGGTTTAAGTGACACATAGCCGCTCCAAATTTCTACATTATTCCAGCATCTCCATTTGAACTGTTAGTTGCATGCCTTGTTGTTGCTGCTGCTCCAGCCACCTTCTTCCTCTTGCTGATTATTGCAGCTAGAGTGGGAGGGAGCCAAACTGAGCCCTTGCCCTGGACGTACGCCACACGCAGCTGTAGCGTGGGATGGGGAAAACAGCAGCGTTAGGCCTGAAACTGCTGTGGACGATGGGGTGTCCCCCCACTAAGGTAAACACTCAGACCACACACTCCCGCCCCTCCCAGAGAACATCCGTACACACTCTCAAACACAATCATACACGCACCTGTGCCCATTTGTCCTGTCGTCGGGGATTTCCTTTTTCTTATTTTTGGATATGAATATAATTTTTTTTTTTTTTTTGAGGGGTAATAAACCTTTTCCTGCTTTTTATTTTCCTGGTCTTATCCCCTCCATCAACTCCCCCCCCCCCCAAAAAAAAAAACCATCCTCTGCTCGAACATTCCTGCTCCCAACATGCTGACTGCTCACACAGACAGCAGATTGAGGCCCTTATGTCGTCTTTTAGTCGAAATCTGAAACCGCACGATGTTAGTTTACCCGTATCGAACAGTCTGTCAGGAGTACCAGGCCATCACAGCCAGAGCTGGACGTGGACATTTAGGTAGGATGGGTTGTGTTAGTTTTTGTAAATGTGCCCCTGGGGCCACTTTGGGATAAAGTGCCTTGCGTAAGAGCACGTCGGTAGGCCCTTCATTTCATAGTTGAATAACCTGGCTGAGGATCGGTTGCTGATTCAACGCTCGACTCCCCTTCTCCCAAAACAACGGTTTTTGATGCCACGTTCAACTTGTATAAATGACTATAAACACAAATATTATCATTTTGTTTTAAATTACATTTTGTCCTTTGTTCTTTGAAATGTTTAATTATCAATAAATGAATTTGAATTGATCTGTAGCTTTTCTGTGTGACTTTATAAACTTATTGTGAATCATTTTTTCATGTATTCCGCTATTTTAAAGTTTTATTACTTTCCACCATTATCTATTGTATTTAGGGCCGGGACTTTAGCGCGTTAATTACGATTAGTTCATTACAATGTGAATTAAGATTAATTAATTACACAAAAAATAACACATTAAACATTTTTTACGCATTTTTACACTTATTTTTTGCACCGCGGAACGTTTCTCACTGGATGAGTTTCGGAGGACCGATTATACTGGAGCACCAACTAGCGTTCATGACATGACAAGCTGTGCAACAAGGAATTCACATCGAGCCTCAAGTATCACCTCAACGCAAAACAATTAGCAGCTAGCGTGGACGTTAGCCCGACCCGAGTACAAGGACCCACACCCAACCCACACTGCACCAGATGACTGGTTTAAGGACCAGGGTAACTAAGACCACGTCTGAAAAAATAACCAATGTTCTGAATGTACTTGAAAGTATTGGTCTCCTTAAAAAAACATAGTTTACAGAAGGTCTACTTTCCTATAGGCTACCTGAATTTCTGAAAGTACTATATTTCTAAATATGCTATTTCTACACTTGTCTGCTGGAATTGGTTGAACAAAAATAAAAATCCATGTGAAAACAATTACTTCTCAGGTCAAATATTTATGCAATTAAAATACGATTCATTTCGATTAATTAATTACAAAGCCTCTAATTAATTAGATTAATATTTTTAATCGAGTCCCGGCCCTAATAATATATATTACATATATATTGACCGTACATATATTTTTTTATAATAATTTTTACCTATTATTTTAAAAAATCTTTTCTTTTTTGACCCTACATATTTTGACTTTTTTCACAATATTTTTTTCCCATGACATGACTGGAATGATCTTAGATGGAGCAACCTACACGTCCCTGTCACTAATGCCAAATGCCCCAAATATCTGTACTTTAAACCTTATCTGGGTTCAACTCTCAAGGTTCATAATGGGATATTGCCCCAGAGACGGATTGGTGCATCTTGGAGGATCAACCATGCTATTCATCCTTCCTGCATTGATAAAGGCACAAGTGAGTTGAATTTGAATGAATTGGAGAATTGGAGGGTGGATGCACTAAAAAGGGTAAACAAATCTACACCCTGTGCCAGACTGTCAGTTTAAGGTTGTCCACAGGATGCCCTGAAGTAGACAAACATGTGATTGTCTTGAAAAATGCCCTCAGAGGCTGTAATAAGTTTCATGTCAGTGTGACCACTGAATGAGACATATCTGCTCATCTTTACTGACTCATCCGGCCTTCTCTCCTGTCAAAAAGGTGGAACCCTATAGGCTACGTAGCATGGCTAATAAGTGCTAAAAGGCTAAAGCAAAGCAATTAACATCAAATTCAATTCATCATTCCAAAGATTCTTCATCATTCTTGACAATGCCATCATAACCAAGTGAACGCGCCTTGTGTTTCTGCATAACCCCCAGTGTACACTTCTCTGAAACAACCAGTGGGGACAATGCCCCCACAACTACCTCCGCGGTAGTGCGCTCAAGACTTGGCAGGAGCAGGATTTGAACCCACTGGCGGCGCTTACAGAGGCTTTCGGCTCCTTCTTGCACCCCTACACTACCAGTCCTGGTCACATTTTGGCAACTTTAATTCTCCTATTTAACCTTGAGCATGTGAGTTAAACTTTAAAACTCTCTCAAATGCTATTTCCACATCTGGGCTTGAACCCACAACCTTCAAGTGCAGTGCAGGGGCTTATGTCAGCAGATCTTCCGCTGCGCTACTTCACCACACACTAACCAACCCTTTGTTTGTTGTATTTAACCTTGAGATTGCTACTCAAACCACAAGTAAAGCCAAATGCTCAAACCCAAGACTGGGCTTGAACCCACAAGTGCAGTGCAGGCTTGTGGCAGCAGCCCTTCCACTGTGCTACTTCACCACAGACTAACCAACCCTTTGTTTGTTGTATTTAACCTTGAGATTGCTACTCAAACCTGAAGTAAAGCCAAAGGCTCAAACCCAAGACTGGGCTTGAACCCACAACCTACAGGGTAAGGACAGAAGCTCCTCAGTTCTTGTGCTGCACTACCTCACCATGCACAAATTACATTTTTGTTTCTCATATTTAACCTTGAGACTGCTACTCAAACCTCATTCAAAGCAGAAGTGATGTCTGCATGAAGGGGCATGAACCCACAACCTCACACAGCAGGTTGGAGCCTGTAGCCCTACAGTTGTTCCCTTGTGCTATTCAAGCACATGCCTCATTGTGTCCGTTTCTCATATTAGAACTTGGGATTGTTTACTAAACCTCAAAACTGTTTCAAAATTTACAGTTTAAAGCCCTGACTGCAACCAAACCCTCCTTCTGAGAGAGCAGGTTTGAACTGAGGATCCTCCACACTTCAGCCTTCCTGCTATCTCCCTGCACTGTTCCACCACACACCTGTTCATGCTTTTGAATCCAACCTCAATTCTCATCGATTCTCAGGCTGGAATCCACAACACAACACACTTGTCTGCTGGAATTAGTTGAACAAAAATAAAAATCCATGTGAAAAAAATTACTTCTCACTGTTCTCAGGTCAAATATTTATGCAATTAAAATGCGATTCATTTCGATTAATTAATTACAAAGCCTCTAATTAATTAGATTAATATTTTTAATCGAGTCCCGGCCCTAATTGTATTATAACACTAGCTAATCTTTCTCTGAACTCTAAGTGTTTGTGTAGAATTCACCAAATAACTTTAAAAGCTCAGCATCAGATGAAGTTTTATTCCATTTTCTTAAAACATCAACCTATGCTTTTAAATTAAAAAAACAATTTGATAACAATTCAAACCTGTTAATAATACAAAAAAATAAAATGAGAAGACATTTAATGTATGGAACCTCATTACCCGCTTACAAGACATTTCATGGACACTGCTGAGTTTCATGCCCTCAACAACAATGAACAGTTTACAGATGGACACTATAGCACGGGATGAGTGTTGTGAGTGCAGTATACACAATGCTGAGGGTATACTGAGGTAATGTGGTGAGTAGGCCTATGCACCTAAATAGAGCACTGAAACTGCATAGACATCATGCGCCTTTCCCTGGCAAAACATGGAAATGCAGTTTCTACTCAAACTTGCAAGTCTGGTTTCCAGCCACCAGATGAGTCTGTGAAGTAGCTTCAATGATGAATACAAAGGTCTTTTTGTTGTAGACAAGACAGCTGATAATGGTCTCGAGTCTTCCGTTATGGATAATATTAAAAGCGACCCTTTGAAGCTAACTCCCAATGTCCTTTTGGTAAAGTTAGAGTGCAGGTAGAAGTATTGTGTGCGTTGATAATTTACGTACATATTGGGGGAGAAAAATCAAGAGTCCTTTTTAGTGGGAGAGGAAAGAAAAATCCTGACTGTTGAAGCAGGTTTTTCTTCGTCTTAGAATGTTGTAAGGAAATCTTAAAAAAAGAAAAGCAACTTTTAGTTTTGCTCCATAGTTTTTATGCTGCATCCCTTACATTAAATTTAGTAAATTAAAATTCAGGATAATTAAACTTAGGTACAACAAATCTAGTTTACATAGACATGGCTTGAAGAAATGGGGAAACCAAATTTTCTTCTGAAGTTTGTACCCATCTGTGACTTGGTTTAAAAAACTGATGCCATAGAGGTCTAAACTCCTGTCCGAGTCTGTACACTTTCTGGGCCTGGTTTGCCGAAATTGTTTAAAAAAATACTCAAAGCTTCCAGTGAATCCAAGCCTGGTTTCAGGAAACCAGCCTGTGCTTTAAAAGGATGACTGGGAAAGAACAAATCCAGTTGATGGCAACAGACGGAACAAGACTGGGCAAACACGTTAAAAAACACCACACAATGTAGACCAGACCAAACACATATTACAGTACTTTGACTTCCAATCACGACCTCCCATGATGCTGCTGGCATAGTATGAAAAAGGAGCGAGCATTCAAACACGTATTGAAAATAGCAACGTTTTAATAAAGAGCGATTTTACAAGACTGCCATGTCTAGCTAGCTAGGTGATAACTGGCATTGACCTCCACGGTGTTTTACAAAGATGCCGTCATGGTAACTGGGTTTGAAGTCTGATGCCTTGCATTTCTGCATGCACGGCCGCCTTCAAACAGCTACGGATCCCTCGTTGTAAAACGGGTGATTATGAATGCCAATGGACGTTCATGTCGAGAGGTAAGTAAAAAAATCTCATGGAGAAATTTCCTTAACGTTTTTCCGAACACATCCGGTAAGTGAGAGTTCACACAATGGTCATGCTTTTACCGGGCACACGAGCCAATAAAAAGACGACACTTAATCATGCAAAAGAAAGACAATTTTTTTTTGTCTCTTAAAATAAAAGAACGCAAAAAATCTTTTGAGTTCTGATATCATCCATCCGTAGTGACCTTGAATAAGAAGAAGCTGCGCTTTGATGATGACTTTGGTGCAAAAAAATGTTCCTGTTTCGAAGAGGACAGACCCTGTCCTGTCCACTTGCTCGATGAAGACACTCTTGGTATAGACCAGTTGTGATAAGTTTACCCTCGACCCCCTCCCCACCCCTCCCACACCCACCCACCCACCCAACCCCATCTCCCCACGACCCCCGCCCGCTTCCTCCGTGAGATGGACACAAACAGCACAAACATCAAACCCGCCCCTCCCACACGTCCCTGGATGATGACACCTTCAAAATACAACCATTCAAAGACAGATACAGCAATAAATTGTCCCACATACAGTACGTCATCCAATTGGGCTTCGATCACTTTACAGAGAGAGCACGTCTAAAAACACATGAACGCATTTTTCTATATACAAGAGGACACGGTAACAGTCAGAGGTTGTCCCCGGGGACGGGTGGAGCTGCGTCGTGGGAGTGGAGTGCACGATGAAGAGAGCATTCAGCTGACGGGAAGAAGACCAAACCGACGGGATGAGGCGTGATGGACGAGAGCGAGGCGACAAGTCTCCCCCAAAGGTCGGGCCGGGCCTTTTTTCACGAGGCCTTAAAGAGAGTAACGGCCGGCTCGCTGTTGGTTTCTAGCTGGAGTCCTCTGCTGGTCGTGGAGTGGTAGCTGCAGCTGGTTCCTGTGTGTCGCCAGCGGTTACAGCAGGAGGTCAAATCCTGACTAATCCATTTTGCTCACAGCGAGTGCAGCTCCTGCCCTCTGATTTACTTTTGAGATTCCAGGGCCGATACCTTTGGGCCTTTTTCTCTTTTTTTTTTTTCTTCATTTTGCGATGTCATCGTCAGACGGGTGATCCTTAATTTGATGTTGGGTTCTACGGACTGAGACGCGGCCACAATAACACACAGTGCCAGCTCACTAAAGACCCTTCAGCTCTGACTGAGGAACTCGACCCTGTTTATCTCAATGGCAAGGCGCGTGCACACAAACACACATACAGTACATGTACATGGAACAGACACGATCAATAGAAAACGACCTCATCCCCGATCGATTATTGCCCCTTTCAACTGTACATCCCAGCAATGATTTTAGGTTTTTGTGCAGCAGAGCGTTGTCCTCTCTATTCAAAGGTTTGTGCTATATATATACACATATATATATACATGTATATATATACACATGTATATATATATACATGTATATATCGTCTGTCTGTGGGTCTAACTGGACCTTGGGTCTGCCAGAAAAGCCACATTAACATCTAACGTCTCGTTAAAGCCTCCCGTGTCTGGCTGTCTGAATTGATCTGTATGTCACTGCGTTACTCGGGCGGTGATCAGCAGACATTACCCTCAGTCGCTCTACGGCAGGTCGGGTCCTAGTCTGATTTATCCGACTGACCTTTAGCCGTCCTGTCCATAAGTGTTAACACCACGTTAGCAAAGCCCTCTCTGTGGTTGCAGTGCCTTTGATTACGCAGGGTGGAGGTCAGACATCTGCTTTTCCGCTTATTTCCCTTGTCCGTTTTATCTGGAGTGTGAAGGACATCGCCGCAGACTCATTTTGAACAGGACGGATGCAGGACACGGAGGAAATCACACGGGTTGGGAGTCGGACCGGTTCTGACTTGCAAGACTGAGTTAATACCGACATCAAGTCAACTCTCGGTCAGGCTCAGTGCATTTTTCACTACTTTGAGAGCAGTATTTGTATAACGGAACACTTTAGAAAACAAAGTAAAACAGCATTCTGTACAGAAACCTGATGTGGACACATAACAACTCTAAAGCAGGGAACAGCTTCCCAATCAGCCTAAAGGTGAGGTGGAAAAGACGTTAACGAGTTTGCATGATATTGCACAGCTGTAGACTGGGGGAGGGAGGATGGGCGGGACAAAATACACAGTGTGTACAGCACGACCCCAAAGTTAATGTAAGAGGTTGGTTTACATCCAAATGCGATGCCCGGTTGTGGCTCAGTGCTTTCATCAGTTAGTTCCAGTGCAGTAACACATTGGTACCTGGCAACACACAACACAGCGATGACATCAGGTACCAAAAGAGAAACACACACAGAGTACACACCCTGCACAGCCACGTCCACGCACACACACACACGCAAAAGCGCACCCACAAAGGATCAGACTTTTGATGAGGAGGTTGGCAATTAAGAAGAAATGGAGCTCATAAAAAGACTCAAAACGGTAATGTCAATGCAGCACGTTGAAATGTAGAAAAAAAAGGAAACACACACACACATTCAAATCGATTACTTCTGACATCAGGTGATGAATGACACACAACTTGGGGAACCAATCTGAACAAGACGCTCAAATCACCTACACAGACATACACCCTTGGCAAAGTTCACATTGAGTAAAGTGCCAGCAAACAATCCAATCAGAGAAAGAGGCGCGTGTCCTCCAAGTTTGAAGTGAGAACGTTTTTTTACAGGAAATCATCAGGATGAGGAGGTCGTGAAGTGGCAGTTAGAGCCTCTGCGCTTCCATAGAGCGGTCATCGCAGGTCATAATCACCTTCTGAATTGGCAAATCAAACAGAGGATGAGTGGGACTGATGCGCAGCCTCTGGTACCCCATTAAAAGACAAGAGATCCGTAGCCACATGGAGAGAGGAGAGGAGATTAGATGTTGAGGCTACATGGAAACAGATACAGCATTTAATCTTTAATCCATCCTCTGGTCCTCTTTCCTTCTTCCTCTCGCCTCCCTTCTCCTCTGCGGCTTCCTCTTTCTTCGTCCAGCACTGGATTTGTTTTCTTCAGCTGTTTCTCTTTCCATCTCTTTCCTCTCGCCTTCTCTCTCTTGGCTTTGCTGCCATGGTTACGACATCATCCCTACATGAAGTGCATCTGCAGAGTACGGGAGGAGAGTGGAGAGTAATTTAGTTCGACAAAACACCTCATCATCTGGTGTTCAGCCATCGACTGACAAGCATATTACCTGCCGCAGTGCCAGAAGAACAGCTTTACACAGGCACCAGTGCTCAGCAGGCAATTATTTTCCTCAGTTATGTTTTGAAGAATTGTCCAAAATATAAACAAAAAAATGTGTTGTGAAAGTACAAACTGATCTGATCTGTAAAACGCCATCGTCACACTTGCTGTTAAATTATCTGTCAAAATAATTCACGTTGCTTCTCCGGAGTGTCCTCACCTTGACGCTCATCTGTTGTTACAACTATGAAGAAGTGCATCAATTATGCCAGACAGAAAGGGCCTGCGGTCAAGAATCCAATCTTGCTTGTTGTTATGCTGCTGTAGTTGTAAATCAATCCATAATGTCCTGGTCTGACCGCGTCTACTTTCAATGTGCTTTGAAAGCAAAATTTGCTTTGTATAAAAAACAAACAAATAATCAGTGATTGCTCCGTAAGTGATACTACGGCAAGGCATAGAAATCTCAAGTTCATGTTTTGGTTTGTATTGTTTCACCTCGAACCTTCTTCATTTTCTCCTAAGAATCTCTACAGATATTAATATATATATATATATATATATATATATATATATATATATATATATACGCTAAGTCTGAGCAGCTGTTCCAGCAAACTGTCTGTAGCCCTGCAAATATATGTATGTGTGTGTGTGTGTGTGTGTGTGTGTTACCTGAGTCCCCGGCATGGGTCCAAACGGGTTGGTGGATCTCAGGACGGGCTGGTTGTACATGACAGTCTGCGGGGGCATCATGGGAACGCCCCCCATCTGATGTGTCATCTGAGGTGGGAGCTGGTCGGAGGACAGGTGGGAGAAGGATCAGGAATAGACGGGGAGTGGACAAGAGGGGACAAAATGTTTCCCATTTACATCAGAATAAAAGCCAGTGGAGGACGTATGTTTGACTCAGATCAAAGCTCTTCTTTACCATTCCATAAACAGGCACTTGGGGTGACGTCATAGGAAAAGCTACTGGTGCGGGAGCCTGTTTGGAAAAAGGAGAGGAACACAATACACCACGTTCCTGTCACCAGCCTATCAAACCAGTAGCCTAAAGAAAGACAGAAACGTCTTCACCTTCATTTGCATTTTTCTTTCTTGTAGTAAGATGCCAAATCCACATTTCATTTTATATTTTACATCGTAGAACTGAGGTGGAAGACGAGGGATCAAACACAAGGCCAATGTAGTACAATAAGCAAAATAATTCCCTGTTCCTCTGATAATTCAAGTATCATCAACAGTACAAAAAGCCCCATAATTCGTGTCGCAAGGATTTCAAAGAAAAAGCAGAGAGCTTTTGTGAGAATGTCAACGATCCAGTGTGTTAAGAGGAGGAGGGAAGGGAAGGTGAAGTGAATAAATGTACTTACGTAGCCGGTGTAGATCATCCCATTCTGAGGAGAGATACAGAGAAAGAGAGTTAGAAGAATAAAAGCCGTCATCGGGCCTTTGTTCTGCTTTTCACTGAATAGGCTGAGGAGATAGACCGGACCTCTGCCCATTCCTCATGTTTAAAACACTCCTATTTTAAATTCCTGTCGTGCCAGCGGTTCTCCCAGAGCCATTTGCAGAATAAATGAGAGGTCAATCAGACGAAAATTAAAAGATGAAACCAGATTGAATGGAAGAGACTTTCGGATAATTAGAGTGGAGCACAAAGGACAGAGACACATTTGGGATCTCCTTCCAAAAAGCCCCAAGCGGAAAGTTACATTCGGCCAACAGTGAGATTTTTTTCAGAATGAGATAAATGACCATTAGGAGAAACTGACTGCTCTGTCAGAATGATGGATGTCACCAAATGAACACACAATACCGTGCTTAAAAAGAGCAGGGCAGTAGTGCATTTGCAGATTTGACTAATATAGTAACATTATCATCAGTTTTATTGTTTAATTTTCAATAGTGATGGAAATTGCATTTGTAAATGGTGGGATAGTCTAAAACCGTACTTTGGTGTTTCAGGTTGACCTCTTTACTTAAGTCAGAAAAACTTACTTACAAAACACTCGCAGTGAGGAAGATCTTGGGGAGGTAATAATGAATATAAATATGGAATAATTTAAACCATACCCTCTAAACTAAAAGATATAACTCTGTTTGAATAGTTTTTGAAGCAAAAAATCAGATTCACTGATTTCAGCTCTTCTATAAATAATAATCGTGAACGGAGTATCTTTTACTCTTTAATTGAGTCTTTTGTCCTGCTCATGACCAACTCACTTTTTGCAATGCCCACAAATAAAAAAAGAACAAATTGACAACTGCGCAAATTTGGCCTTTAATTCACCATCTGAGGGACGGGCATGGGTGCGGGTGCCATGGGATGGGTGGTGTGAGTCCAGTTGGTGCTGGTGCACATGGTCTTTGACTGCCAGCCGCCTCCTCCTGTCGGCTTCTTCTCCACCAGCTGACTCCACTGGAGCTCCGGCCTGATGCACACACACACACACACACACACACGCACACACACACACACACACACACACACACACACACACGCACACACACACACACATACACACACACACACACACACACACACACACACACACACACATACACAGCAGTTTTAGGTGCACAATTTAGGCGAAATCCAAAAGCAGAAAAATGAATCCTAAAAGAGTTTCAATAGTGATACAAATTGGATAGACAGCTGGATTATTCCCTTGTGGAAAATCCTTAGATGTCTGGAAAACCCACTTACTTTTTCGCTGACGTCCCCCCAAACTGCAGATCTGAGGGAAAGAAATAAGAAAACATATCATCCAAATGGAGGCCACAGTTATACAGAATAACACATCAAAATGGGAGCTATTTTGAGACATTCAGCATACTCACTACCAACAAGGTTGGCTAATGAGGAGTCCAAATCATTGGGCAGCATTTTCCCAGAGTGCAGTGAAACTCCAGGGCTGTGAATTTGAGCGGGATGGGCTGGCTTTAGCAGGTCGCCTGATATCCAAAGGTTACCATGGTAACGTGAAAGGAAAAAAGAAGGGAAATTAGTCAAGAGCATGAAGCTACTAGGCATAGCTGTCAAAGCACATCCAGCTCTGACTACTGCGTGATTATTTGCATGCTTCCTACTATGTTTGCATGATCATATATGTATGTGTGTGTGTGTGTGTGTGTGTGTGTGTGTGTGTGTGTACCTCCCCAGGCATTGTTGTTGTTGGGCACAGTGTGTGTGGTCTGGATTGGGGTGAAGTTATGCTGCAGGGTGAACAGCTCACTGGTCAGGTTTGGCACACTGCAGGAAGGAATATTGTGAAGAGAGCACCGTTCATAATTGTGAAACCAGAAAAGACAATAAATAAACCAAAATGGAATGACAACGAGGCAAAAGGCCCCTTGTCAGAGAACCGTCTTTCTGCAACATACACATTACGTTCCCTTTGCAGGTTCTTTGCACGGCCGATGTTCGACTCACTGGTTGCTGACTTGTACGATTGGTGAATTGGAGAAGAAATCCGTGGCCCCTCCGCTGCTGTTGGCACTGCCCACTGACTGGGTGCTGGGTGACACATTGGGTGTCTGACTATCGATCGCCTTGTGACTGTCCTCCTGCAATGGGAAGCATCATCAGTACGGTAGAGATATTCATATGATTTGAAAATAGCCCTGTAGAACATAAGAATTGGGTGTTAAACTCCCGTGGAACAAGATCCCCCCAAAAATGTAGCCATTTTGAGCCAAAATGTATTCTCTGCCTCTTCTTTATTTGAATGAAAAACCCCACTGCAGAGGGTGTTGAGGCTGTGACTTCATTGTCAGTCTCTGAGCAGCTCTACGTCATGGGCCAGCGGCCAAACACAGACAGTATATTTCACTGTACTGCAGGACTAATGCACCTGTCCGTTCAAATCAACAACAGCGCAGAGCACAAAACGACTTGATGTTCAATCCACACAATCGGAAATGGTTTCAATAGTTCCACAAAGTTCATTTGTGAAAAGGTATGTGAACTCACCATGATCACTTGATGATTTCATTGAGTACAGTATTGTTGATATGTTGTGTATATATCCCACCTTGTGTTGCTGCAGTCTGTTGTCTTCTGTCTTGTCGTCCATGCGGCTGAGAGAGATCCCAGTGCTGGAGAGAGAGGACACTGCACTAGACAAGGTGTTGGATCTAAAGGTGAGACGAAAAAAAAGACCTGTTTTTGCAAAGCTGGTTGCATCATTGCTTGGTTTTGTTCGTCTTTGCTCTTTTTTACTGTCGAACTTCCTGATGCTTTGTGACCTCAACTTTATTTTGGTAATGAATTCCTGGAGCTCTGTAAGAATGATATGCTCATTGTTATGAAAACCGAAACCTGGTTAGAGACATGAACGTATTTTACAAATTAAGACGGTGTCGAGACAATAGATGATACGCTGGATGAAAGGAAGGATGCAAGTCATTGGGTTTAAAGAGAACAGGACATAAATTATTAATTATGAATTATTAGTCAGGGGTTCAAAAGGTTGCATTAGCTTGAATGAGATTCAATATAAGCTATAAACCTATTTGAGGCTCAAATAATAAATTTGAGCCTCAAACTGTTTTTGAAACAAAAAGGGTGATGTGAGAGATAACTCTGTGCCAGTGAATGATCCAAAGAAATATGAACCATAATACCTTCCATTTTAATTAATATTATGAGGTGGTAATGGGTTGCCATAACAATTGACGATGCAGCCTGTGTATTCAACTACGAGTTCTTTAATCCTGAGTCTTTATGTTGATATGTAATACAATTGATTTTATAGCCTAAATGTAGTATATCGTGTTGTCACGTCTTTCAAGGCAGCTATTGTTTACTCGGAGAAAATGCTATCTGATTAAGTGCTTGATTTTAGTACTGTGCGATGAAATCTTGAGTATAATTCAGTCCAGACATTTATGTTCCCTTCAGGATTCAGGATTTTCTGAGTTTTCATCTGGTGCCCGCATATATTTATTTGTTCTAATTCTTCAGTTCTTGAAATCTCTCCAAAACCATCGGATGACATTCCTTCATCTGGATTTTTTGTTTAGCGCCAATGTTAGCACGCCCACACAAATGGTAAACGTGCAACCTGCAAAACATCCACCTGTTGGTATTTTCGTTGTGATTGTGTAAACAAGCACCGCTCTCTAAACACACGGTTATGTGATCTCACCTGCTCGCTGCAGAGAGGTCCTTGAGCTTCCTGCCCTCCAGAGAGGCTAGATGCTGCTCCAGAGCCTCCAGGAGAGAGCTGGGGGCCTGAGGAGGGGTGTTGGGGGGTGGGGGGGGGGGTGTAAATTGGAGGGAGTTGAGGGGGTTATCATTAGAACAACCGCCGAGTGGACAAAAATGGGACAAACCGCTTTCTCTCACTCCCACCTTCTCACCTCCTCAGTTTATCGCACTCACCCACAAACGCGCACAAAGCGGCAGCAAAAATGAAGACATTACCCTCTGATTCATCATCTAATCTAAAACAGCTGTTTGTTTTTTGGTTTTGATTTTTGCATTTGGTTTCATCAGGTTTGGTTTCACCGGCATGCAAACATCAGCCTTGGATCATGCAAGCGAGTCCACTGCGGGACTGAAAGGTCGGGATGGAGCAGCAGAGCATTGTTTCTGCAGGGCTCCAGAATAAAAACACAACAAACACGTCTCCGAACCGTCTAACGAGCCCATGCAGAGGCCAGCATTGCACAAACGCTACCGTAAACACACACGCTTAAACACGCACACGGGTAAAGAAAATCACAGTCCAAAAATGGCGAGTTAACAGGTGGTTTCCACGTTAGGTTAAAAGTCAAATGAACGTATTATTCATTTTTTCTTTGTTTGCAAATTGGGCCCAGCTAGAGCTAAGTACACACATTGTATCTCACTGGAAGCCAGGGAAGTTAACTCATTGAAATGTAAACATCTGGTGAAAAACCAGGTATACACATCGAGCAGCTGGCCAGCGCTCTTTATTGTGTAACATAAAGGATGGATGGGTTCATTTGAACCACCATGTGATACCAAGTTTTTCACCTAGAGTATTACATTTCAGCACTAGAGATCACACCAAAAACACAACAAGCAAAGAAAAGATTTCTCATATACTTATTTTAAGGGGGAAAGAGAGTAAAATGCGAATTCTGGATATCCTTCTTCAGAGAAATCTAGAATATGCTGAAGGTTTAAAAGTAAAACAGACACATATCTAGAGCTCAGTAAAAGGCATGGGTCGCTATGTTGTTGAATAAGAGCATATAAGGTCTTCTTAAGCACTACAAACATGGTAATAATAAAAAATAAAAGTCAGCCCTTTTTAGCATGTCATCTGATTTCACACACTGTAAACATCCAATTATGGTTCAACTGAAAAAGATACTTTGTATTTGCGGCCGCATGATATGCAGTGCTTATGAAGGCATTATGTACACCTATCCAAGTCATATCTGCAAAGACCTATTTAATAAAAACCATTCGCTGCTCTCCCCACAGCTAATGCAAAGGGACGTAATCTTTTTAGGGAAATGATTTGAACACTGCTTATGGGGGCAAAAACCTATTTAATAAAGCTGTCCGGACTTATTTATATGATAAGCCTTTGAATGAAGAGACAAGCCTTGATATTTACACTGGGGAAATGCCAGAAATCTGGCTGTGAAAATAATAAGCCCCGGTGGTGGATGTCTAAAATAGGAAATAAGCAAAAAGAAAAGAGGCTAAAAACTTTTCACATTCAGCTGCATAAAGCTACTTTTCAAAATCTTACCTAAGAGTAAAATTTGTTTGGCAAGTTTTTTTTTGTTCCTGCGCGAATGCTTAGAAATTGTGAAAAAACAAATGTGCTTCAAGGCTATATGCAGGTCTTCATTTATTGTATCCTCTCTAGTCTAGAGGAAAGGAGAAAAGGTGAAGAAGTTAAGGAGAGTGAAGAAGAGAGGAGGACATGGCAGCTGCAGTGTGGGCAGGTCTGTAGGGTGAGTAGGGAACGGGAGCGTTTATAATGAAGCATTATGGGATTGACTTGACGGATTTAAATACTGGTTGATTGATTGGTTGATTGACTGATTGAGATGAGATGTAGACTGACCTGTGTGAGATCGGGGCTGTCGCCCTGATCTATCCCAACTCGCTGTGTCACAAAAAAGGAGGGAGGGGTAGGGGAGGGAGGAGGGAGGCAAAATAAAAAATAAACCAAATGTAATAAGAAAACAAGGAATAAACCCAAAAATCCAAAAGAGTAAGAAAAAAGGGAAAAAAAGGGGGAAGAGGCGTGTGAAGGAGGAAGAGGAAGAGGAGGAGGAGGAGGAGGGAGAAAGAAGAATCAAACTCAAGCATTCATTACTACATGCAGTGGCTGGAAAGGAAAACAAATAAAAGACAACAGAGGAGGAGGGCGCATGCACACGCATACAAACACCTATATATACACCGTTTATGTACACACACTTATAAATACACACACACACACACGCTGAGATCTGGAAACTGGTTTGAAATGAATGCTGAGCACACCGACTGAATGAACAGGCAGGGCAGAGAGGGCAGACAACAGGTCACTGCGAGGTAAGAAACATCCAAAAGGAAGACACTCAACTAATGTTGACTTTGAACAGAAAGCGAGAAGGGGAGGGGGGGAGGGGGGTCACAGATGACGCACAAACAGACAAACACACATTTTGTTAGACAGATAAAATGAATGGGTCCTTAAAGTCAACGTTAGTCTGGCGTTTTTTGTTTTTTTTTCTTTGGATCGAGTGGCTGCACCCCAAACCTTCCAAATAGGAACGAAACCAAGCAGAGGAAGCTTTTTTAAGATGACGCACGGGATAATAAAAACGCAGGATTCAACTGTAAACAGTCTGTAAGGAACTGCAACTACTCACTGGATAACAGCCATTATAACCTAGTCTTTTTTTCTGTTTTTTTGTAAGAAAGGGAGGAAATAAAATAAGAGGAAGAGGACAGAGATAGAGATAGAAAAAGAGCTTGCTTTGGCATGCAGTGCAGGCATGTGAACAGGCAGCACGCGAGGGGTCCGTCAACTGACAGCGCTACATGAGTGACTCGCTGATAGGCTAAGACTCAGCCATTAATCACTTGTCATGGAGTTACACCCCTTCTCCTGGTTCAGGGCAAGAAAAGGGCAGAAACAAGAGGAAAATCTAAAGGCAAAAGAAGACTGGGGAGGATTAGGGAGATGCCCCCCTGGACGCTGATCTACGGTCAGTTTCAGGTTGGGAAATAGCAACCGTAAATCAGATCCAAAGGGTGACAGAAGTGTGGAGCGAATCTCAACAGGTTCAACGGTTTGTTCTCTGCAAGTGAAATTCGACTGAGAAACGGAATAAAACTCTAATTGAACATGGAGGTGCCTTTAAAGGAGGCCGTGGAGATTCGCCCCAGACGGATAATCTTGCCCTCTCCAGTGGTGTCTAGCTCTGCGTTCCCTCCGTGGAGGAGCAGCAGGACAAACGAACGTTACCTCTGCCACTTTGAGAAACTCGGACAGTTTGGTCATCCTGTTGAGGAAAGTCTTGTAGATCTCCAAAGCTTCTTTGCACTGGTTCTTCTTCATATCAAAGTATTTCTCTGTGTGTTGGAAAACCAAAATCGGCAAAAAACCACTCTTTATTCACAAATCATGTTCAGTCAATAACTGAGGTGCTAGATGACTTTTTAAAGTAAGAAAACAGGAATAACAATCAACCTTATACTGATGTGTCCTGATAGTCCTGATATACCTGGTGCAGATGTAGCCTAGAATATACTGCTCCTAGAGTCCCAGTCACTATTTCATTATGGATGAAGCAGCTTAGATTGAGTCAATTGAGTAATTAATCATTTTATTAACTCCTCATTCAAAGGTGTAATGGAGTGTTCTCAGCCCCTGACTCCTCGGCCCCTTAGTAATGCATTAAAGAAAAACAAGGTGATCTTCAGATGAAATAGATTTTCCCATTTTTTAAGAAGGTTCGAGTAAAGTCCCCGTGTTGTTAGTCCCCGGCTTCAGTTGCATTTCTTTAGACCAACTAGGCGGCCAATGGCAGGCTCACACCTGCAGTCTACATGCTGTGATGCAAGCTACAGTCCTGTGATTTCAACATCACAAGTAGATCGGTGCATATATGATGTATCTGCTCTGCTCTTGTGTGAGGTTTACCCAGCATGTTGATGACCCCTTCGTTGTACGCAGCAAACAACCGTATGGAGTCTTTAAACAGCAACATGAACGCTGTGTTGATGACTCCATTGGTTAGCTCGTTGGAGTTAGGCTGCAGGGAAAAGGAAAGAAATCGATGAGATTGGATCAAAATATTACGGTATCTTACACCCAAAGGGCTGAGTCTTCACCTGGAAGTCCAGCAGTGCGTCCAGCTGGTTTTGAATGGTTGGCAGAGTCTTAATGAGCTTCTCTGTGTTCATGGTGCGCATCACACCCTCAGCTCTGGGGGCAAGAATACATGCACACAAACAGGCATGCAACGCACACACACACACAGCATTAATCAGGCCTGTAGGCTAAGGCGTGTGTAAGGAAGTCACTCGGATGTACACTCTTGTGGATTAGCATCAAGAAACACACTGTAAAGGGAACGATTCCAGAAACAATCCCTATTTCAGGGCTTCTGCACTAACAATTTGATGCCTGTTGTTACCACCAACCTATAAAAACTGTAAAATAAGATAACCCAGTCCCTTTTTCAATGGCTGTTGAGATCAACTCAAACAAGTTCTGCCTTTGGATTGTTGAATCACATGTTTTCTGGAGCAAAGCATACAAATAAAAACATTTGGTGTGACCACCATCTGTTAAAAAGTGGAAAATAATAATCCCATTTTTGGTCGAAAAGGCCCACAATGCATCTCTCTATATGTGACGTGTGTGTTGAGTTTGTTACCCTCTCTTCATCTTGGTGAAGTCCACTGCTGCTAATCTGTAAGACATGGCTTTTTCATTCAGGTAGCGACTGTAGCGTCTGATGAAAGTTGACATGTTATACCCTGCAGGGCACAGAGGGGGTGCTGCAGTTAGAGACCGATCACGTTGGCCTAGATTAAGAAGATATAATCCCCTTTATAGGAAGTGAACTAACTTCTCCATAAACAATTTTTCAAAAACACTTTGTACCTTCATGTTTCCCTATATGTTGTATTGCATTATGAATTACAAAGCCATGTGTTTCCATTTTCAGTAACATTCAGCAGCATCTTGTTTCAGGCAAAAGGCACATTTATCTGTAGCATTTCCCTCCTGGAGCGTAGCTTCCTTTTGAAATCAACTCTGAAATGGGTTTATCGATAGTGTTACAGAGCCAGGGAGAGTCTGACATGAAGTCATTATGTTAGACGAACAGCACTGCTGAGTTTACAAACAGCCAAATAGCATTAAATCACCTTGCAGTGCAGCCTTATCTAGAAAGTTGTTGAGGTTGAAAAGCGTGTTTCTGGAGGCAAGGTACTGCATCAATCTCTGATGCAAGGGAAAAAAGAAGGAGAGAAAAGAGTTAGTGACTTCACTAAAGTTCCCTGACAACATTCAGTCATGTTCCCAAAGACACAACAACCGTGTCGGTTCGTTGTGGAACGGCAGCTGCAGCTTTTCAAGCATTTCACAGTTTGTTAACTTAAAAAGTCATAAAATGGACACTTTGACTTCCTTCAAAACTTTAGCTGACCTTATCTTTAAAGGGCGGAGTAAGGAACGATTGTCCCATTGCAGCATTCTCTTTTGACAGTAAATGGATCACATTCAGGACGTAGCGGTGCCAATTACCGGGCCTTCAACCCACACAGGGGAACTCATAACATCACGTCACTACTGGTGCTGCGATAAGTTTAAAGAACTGAGAGGGTCAGCGTACCCGCTGTAATCCCTCTCTCTAGAACTTGTTGGGTGTTTCGGACGTTGCTCCTGAGGTGTGAGCCGGCGGAGCGAGATTATTTGTCACACGGCACGTGGAAACGTCAGCAGCATTCTGTACATCATCAGTGCTTAGTTGGATTGGGAAGATACCGCTTTGGAGAAACTCGCCGCTAGAGTTGGAGGGAAACTGCTACAGCCTGGGGAGCAGAGTGTCAGTCTCTGGACGGATCAATGCGCCGAACTAGCCGATTGGCAATCAATGTCTTTCATTTCTGAGGGCATGGACGCGGAGGATCAGAAGGATTTAGATTGTACAAGAAATGTCTCGTTTTCATCCTGCCATTGACTCCTACGTGCACCATTTTTGCACTTCATTATGGTTTTATTATCTTGCGTTGGCCTGCAACTAACATTGCATGATCAACAATCTTTAAACAGTGTTTCCAACAGTTAGCCTATCTCAATTGTTTTCCTCTACATTGACTCATGGAAAATGGACAAATCACTTCGCTACTAGTCGCCTACGTTCCCTTTGGAGTTGACCATGACGCTCGGTGACTTTCGGCTGTCGGGCCACGCCGGTTTTTCTTTGCGATTGAGTGACCTTTTATACTGCCAAATATATCAAGGTAACAGTCATAATTATGAGAGCAATATTCATTAAAACTTTAAAACTACTTTCCTGTCATTCTCATAATTGCCCAGTTGCTCTGCTCACCTCGTTGCCGTACATCATGAGGTGGTGTGTGGTGATGAGCGCTTTGAAAACCACTATCCAGCTGTTGCTGGCTGTGCGCTCCAGCAGTGTGTCTGCCAGGTGGGGGATGCTGACGTTCAGCTCATTGGTGCAGTGGATCAGGTCTGGAGGACACAAAGCAAATAACATCAAATACTGTGGACACGAGGAGAAAGCTGTGAAAGGACCAAACTGGTAGTTGATAAACAAAGACGACAGAGGTTAGAGACCCTCTGTAAAGTTGCAGGTTTGACTGCTGAGAGCATCCATGTGTCCCAGCATTTTCACTTACTATAAGTCACTGTGAATAAAAGCACCGCCCACATGTCAATATCACAATGTATTGGCTTAGAGAGCTTACGGGTTGAGTTATTGAAAATCAATGCGATGAATGAACCTCAACGACGAGTGCAGTCTTATTGACTGAGGCATTCATTCCGATTCACTCAATAACAGCACAAATCAATGAATAAATTATTGTTTATTGATAGAGACTGAATAGACAGATTGATCAGAACCTACTGTATCACGCAATCCATTTTGTGGCTTCTATTCCACAGTGCTGTCTATGTCTATGTGCTATGTCCCAAATTGCCCGTTAACAATCAACCAAGAAGAAGGACAGTCATGTTGCAACGTCAGAAATAGACACGCACTTTGAAATTAACGGTCAAAATAACAGCCCAGCCTAATGATGAATAATGGATCAGTCTTCTTCCAGAGCTTGTTGACAATGATGGAATAAAACCCTAGACTATATATAGGAATAGAAAACAGTTGTTTTGATATTTTGGTGGTCGCCATCTTGAATTTTCCCCCATCGCCATTTTGTTTTTTGCACCTGCAAGTGAAACGAGACCGGAGCGCTGAGGACAACCAAACGCTGACTTACACATTGTTAGGAAACCAAAACTTTCCAAAAACAAACACTGTTGAAGGGTTAATGCTGTCAAACTACAACGGACCTGTCCATCATAAGGTAGCCCGCCCTGACGAAAACCCGCCTTTAACGTCCACTTTCACTCTAAAAGGGACAATAATGAATATTGTGCTGTGCGGATAAAGACTGGTGATTGACGCCATAAACTCGTGTTTACTTACGTGATAAATCAACTGAGAAGCATTTTTTTTTCTCTTCGACTGAACAGTTTGACTTATATTTGTAACCAGCAAAGAGAATCCAAGTTTAAGGCCCTTCCACACAGCTTCACTTTTTAGACTTGCCGCATCAATGATTTTGAGTTGACTCTGCTGTTCACTGAATGACAATCTCATTCAGAGATTAAATGCTGTTCAAGGCGAATGTGGAAAGCATTTGAAAAGGAAAAATGTAGCTCAACGTTGTGCTGCTTGTGGGGTTTAAAAGGTCTGACAAAATGGCCGCCTGAGAGTTTGTATTTTTAGTGAAGAGCTGCCGAGATCAAAACTAAAGTTGATCAAAGAGAAGTTTTGATAAATGATATGTCCCAAAAATCATAAGGCATTCAAAATTCTGCTGTGAACACTAAACACACAACGAGGTCAGATCGGTGGAACAATGCCATAAATTCTTCAAGGATTTCTCTGGCAAAAGAAGTATGTTCTGTTTAATCTCAAAGCTTTACTGACTCAGTAGTTTAAGACCCAAGCTTTTAAAAAGCAGAAACATGCCTGTGTTCTCTTATAAGCTATATGTAAGCTTATAAAACTTTGATTCATTTGGATTATTGAAAAGAAAAGGTGAAAATCTCCGATTACAAAGACTATTTCTTCTCTGAACCCCGAGCTATGTGTCTTATGCTAAAGGCCTTGGACTGTAAAGTAAATAGACTGTATTGTGCCTGTGTACTAAATAACTAGACCAGGCACGCGTTTAACTGTTTAATGAGTGATGGCAGGACACAACACACGAGGCTCGGCATGAGGGTCAATGCTCGACATGCGCAGAATACCCACAAGCTAACAACGGCAAGTCTTCAGGGACAACCTTAATGCACATATTAAATAGTACTAAATACAGCACAGTGCCCTTCTGGAGCAGCTTCAAACAATCTGTTCAGTGACGTTAAAGATCTTGTATAGATACCCCTGTTAAATCTAACTAAATCCTTCTTTAGACCAACACAATCTTGTCTGCATTACTGTAAAACCTTGAGATTGAGCAGTTTAATTGAATTCCTGTCAGAAACAAGGTCTAACTAAAACGCCTACAAAATAACTGCTTTATTCAGTAATGAAACAAAGGGGTAAAATAACAAATATGGCCGGATACGATCTGGAAAATTGAAAAATGAGAAGCAGTTTTACTTGAATTTGACCACAGAGCACCACATGGAAAAGAATTTATTAACATATTCAATGACAAATAAAATATCTAAACATTTAAAAAGGCAGATTGAGTCAGTGAAACCTCTGGGTGGGTGAGAGGACGTTAACTCCTATGCAGAGAGAGAGAAGTCGAGTTACTGTGAGAAAAAAAAGCAAAGTTTGGCTTCCGAGCCAAATCCTTATTTTGTTTCTTCCACCGGATCAGAGGTCACCAGGGTTCATATCGAAGCTCTCTCAGTCGATGTCCCTCTTTTCTTTATGTCATGTTATTTAGTAGTGGAAAAACCTCAGCAACGCAGTCCATAATAACTCCAACAATATTGATGCTAAACTTCATATACTGGTCCAAGTGTGCCTGCCATGACTGCCACTCTGCTGCATTAATCTCATAACCTCTGCTCGCTTACATTATGGACAAAATAAAGGTCTGTGTACTAAAAATAGTCTTGCTTTACTTCTACACCATCTGAAATAAATAAGGATTCATTTTTCTCCTCATTAAGTTCAAGGGCATTAATATCAAAACGACACATAGTAATGGTAGCTTCAGTCATGTTTACTCATTAATGGATTGTGAATTTCCTTCCTGCTTCGATAACTAACAAGAACATATTGATTTTGGCTAATTAATGTTTCCTTCCACAAGTGAGAAAACACACCAGTAAAGAGGAGCTGCTCACACGTTTTAGCCCTTATAGGGCTTCACTGTACCAATATCAATTCCAAAAAAATATTGGATCAAATACCATAATGTATTCACGTCTCTGTAGGAATTAATTACATGTTCATATTGCACCACTATCTGTCCAATAATTTGCTTTGTGACCTGTACAAGTAACGCAACTGCTGTTATATTAACGTTTAATTTGCACATGCTAGCAGGCTAAATGCTAAACTAAAACATGGTTAGCATGATGCCTGGTTAATATCAGTGTAGGGTAGTTTGACAAATCGTGTTCATTTTAACATCATGGTGCCTGAATTGCAATGGATTTTTGCTGGATTGTTTTTATTTCATGAAGAACAGGTGAACTAATGATCTATTTAAGAGCTTTATTGCATATTGTTGGCCAGCTGTATTGCACGCTGATGTTAGAATTTAGCACAAAGTACCACAGTGGCCGAGGAAAGCCCCACAAAGCAGCTGTCACAACTAGTTTAAATATATTTTTTCACTTTTCACAGAGAAAATTTTTCGTGCTTCCAGTTGAAAACCATTACACCTAAACCATCCTGTCTTTCCGTCAAATGGTGGGTCCACCTGCACGAGCTTCTTTGGGTGATAATGCATGAGCTAGGATTTAATCATAGACGTGTGACAAATTGCCAGAGGGATGTGATGAAATATCGACTGTCAACGGAGATTATTGATTAGCTTCGGTCCATAGGATATAATGTACATCAATATCACAATTAGAAATAGGATTATGGATAACGTTGTGCAAAGTTTAATACAAAGAACACGATGACAGAGCGGTGTCACCGAGTTAAAGTCAACGTTTGGAATGCTTGTTAGGTAAAAAAAACTGTGTCTTCAAAGTATGCAAATGTATCTAAAAGGTGCATTTCTCTCAAGACCTTGGCTGTAGATAAAGTGAGTCATTTTGGCGGCATCACGAGATGCAGGTTTATTATACTGACACATAGATGTGGGAGTAAGCATGTGGAGGCTTGCATTCGTTCGTGTGAGTCAAAGCCACGCAGTCTCTTTTTCTGCCTCTGCCTCTACTCCATTCTTCTTAGTGACACTTTATTCGACTGGAAGGCCAAAATTGTGACCTCACAATGCCTTTAATTATCCTCCACACGTTTTGTTGCCTCTAAGGTTCGTCACTATTACAGCCGTGGCACACATCCAAAAACGCAAATCATCTGCTGAACAAACGCGGCTGTGCTGCTTTTAGGACGCAAGGTCATTTTTGGCTGGATTAGTTTTCTATGTGTGATGAATCTTATTTCTATCAGTGCTCCCTTCTATCTCAGCCGTGCAGAATCCGGACTTGTAAAAGAGAAATCCCATTACTCCGTCTGCCATGCTCATTGTTGCTGTGAGGTAGTAAATAGTCAACATTGGCCGTATACGTCACCAACCAGCCTGTCAAGGTCATGACATCGTATTAAAAAAGAGATGCCGGGGGAGACACTCTGAGTACCGCCAATGGCCGTCAATGTGTTGGATTTATCGTGCGGTGAATTTAGAGAAATGGCACAGCAATTCACATATTCTTTTCACTGTGCCTGGCAAGGATCAACCACGAGTATTTTCTAAGGTAATGGAAACCTTGTCTGTGTTCATCAAACCTCTCAGATTAGGTGAACCAATGCAAAACACACGCCCACGTCTTAACCAGGCGAGATGAATATTAAAGGACTCCAGTGACGGGCTGGGTGAGTTGCACAAACACACACACACACCTGAACTTTGAGACCTGAGATTGATCCTCGTTCTTGTACAGCTGGCCTTATAATAACCTCCTTTATAAAAGTAGATTTGATTTCCTTTTCTTTGCATTCTTCCTCCATTGAATTCCTGATCAAAAGACTCACTGCGTCTTCAATTCAACCTTTAAAAGGCAGCGTATGCACTCAATATGATGCTACTGAGTCCAATGTAATATTACGTCCTAGAGAAGGGCCTCTTAAGTAGGAAACAGAATGTGTTTTATTCTGAAGACTAACTTTGTTTATTAAAACAGCTGCATCTGAAAGGCTCAAGTACAACACATTCATTCAGCTAAAAAAAATCGATTCAGGCTTCCAGGGGGGGTGAATCGAGCAGTGCCTTCAGCTTCTGCTTTGGCATGGAGCTTTTTATTCCACAAATAAGAGCCAGAAACGCCTCATGTAACAACCTCGACCAGAACTTAGTGACCTTTGATGAGAGAAACTTCATTTTACTTTTCTTTTCTTACAATGATGGATGAATACTTCTCAGCCAAATGCTGAAAAATCTATTTTAAGAATATCTGCTCTTGAGTTAAGTGACATTTACTGGTTACCAGGAGACTACTACGCATGACTGGTGCTGGAGGTGGACAACCTTCTACCGTTTACTGCAGGGGTACAATTGCTATTGTGTTCTTATAAAAGCGTGGCCTTGGCAGGAAGCACAGAATACACCTAATGGTGCCAATCACTGGATGCCTTTTCACTGGATATTTTCTCCTGCGTCACTTGGCTTAATTGTTTTTTTTTAGAGATTAAAAATCAGTCCCTGTTGGCTAATGTACCTTTAGAAATTTGAACCGTCACAAAAGGCAAGAGCGGTACCTCCGGAAAAAAACAACCTAATAATAATTATTATAATTTTAGTGGTGGTTACAATCAGGATACGATTTGTATGGAACCAAAGAAGAAGCAATTACTAAGTTTCACAATCACAAAAGGCCTTTTTCATCGCATATACATTTCTAAACCTTTTCAAACACTCTCACTGGGTGTCCCCCCCCCCCCCCCCCCCCTCAGCCGCCCTCACTTGAACGGGCCTTTTGGTGGGGCACAGTGGTACAGCTCGGATTTAGAGGTATTGTGTTGAGGCGCCCTGTGGCACATCTGGTGAGGGAGCCCAGAATTCCCAGTGTCACCTCTGCTGTGGACATGACCGACTAATCCACTGCCAGAACTTGCCGGCTGGCTGTTTGGCTACCTGCCTTCTTGTTGTTGTTTTTTTCCTCGGACCCACTTGCTCCTGATCAGCCATCTTCTTATTCACTCGGCCTGTGTCAGTCTGTCTGGTCTGTCCCGACTGACCGCCTGTGACTCTGACTGTCAGCCCCATCGATTGACCGCGCTCTCCATCGATCACGTCAAGTAATTATAGTGAGAGCAGAAAAGCCACCTGACCCAATAATCCCTGTGCAGATCTACATGTGAGGAATCCTCCTAATCGCTGCAGTTTGCACACACGGCTAATTTGCCCAATGTGGAGATAAAGAATCTGTCTGCTCAAACGCCAACCACCGGCAGAGCTATACGGCGCACGCACACACACACACACACACACACACACACTGACGCTGTGCACTCCTCCAGCACCTCGGGACTGACAGCGGTAACACATCCGGTAATGACTGTAATGCACCAGAGGACGTGAGAGTGAACTTGAATGTGACATTATGGGAATCGAACAGACGATGTTCGCGGTGACGCAGAAACCACGCACATTTTGCACGGACGCGCGTCTCCGCAGAGTGGAAAGTGCTGGCGCCGCTAGTGGCGTTAAATAATGGATAGGCCTCCGCTGCTCGCAATAAGATTAGCCCAAACCAAAGTGGCCTATTTCCCTTGACTGACGTGCACAGGCTGATTGCCCCTCGACTTGTACCCAAATGTTCTATTTACACCAATTCCCCGAAACATGGCAGCGCGCGGTTTGATGCGTAAATCCTATTTTAATCTAAGGGAATGTGGTGTCTAATTAACGAGGCTGCAAACATAACCGGGCCGGATGAGAGAGAAAGGGGGGGAGGAGGGGGGGGGGGGTAACAGATGCTGTTTATACAAGCTCTCCTTTGTGAGGGGAGATGCTGGTAGCGGGGTGCATGCAGTCTATCGATACAGTAAGCAGTGATGGCATGCTCAACCTACAGTCAAGGTGCTTCTTCTTGGGTCCGCTGACTTCGTGCGTCGTGGCCTTGCAGACGGCTTTGCTGATGGCAGAACCGGTCATGCTGTGCTGCGCCGCGGCGATCCGGTCCGTCAAAGACTGTCCCGACATGTTACTGATGAGGTGGAGGTGGTGGTGGTGGTGTCGGTGGTGGAGCAGGAAAAGGAATAGGAGGCAGGCGGAGTGATGGTCGAGGATTCCGGGTGGGGGAAACCGGGGAGGACGATCAAAATGTCTTTAGAGGCAGGGAGGAGGGTAGTGCCCTCTGTGAGAATCGGCCGTCTGAGCGGGAGGAGGAGGATGGGGAGGAGGAGGAGGAGGAGGAGGAGGAGGAGGACCACAGCAGCGTACACCGGCGAAGATCCGGTGGGAGAATTCATGCGGCGGCCAAATAAAACGTAAAGACGGTCACATCCAGGGAACCAAAATGCAATCCAAGGATGACCCAGCAAATTAAAAAAAAAGACAAGCCTATGTAAAAACAAAATGTATAATTAACAGCGAGCTGCATAGAAATAGTGGCCTATAATGACACTAAACTGCGATGTATCCCTGAGATGGCAGCGGGATGTGCGAGAGCTCAATCGGAAATAAAAATGGCAAATATTGAAAAACTAGCGGCGGCTATTATCGGCATCCTCTATGACTGAAGCCTCAGTGTCAAAGATACGAACAGCATTGTCCCGTTGCTTTTTCTCCTCTCCTTCAGCCGCTTTCTCCTCTCAATGTACGCACGGATTGGACCGCAAACACCTCCAAACCACACAGCACCAACTCTAGCTGCTTTGATTTTATTTTCATCCCCCAGTCATTTTAATCTTCTTACAAAAGGGTGTATTTCTGTGTCGAGGTTGCCGATAGGCCAATTCTTTTTTTCTTCTTTTTTTTTGTCGGTCAAACTTGTGTGTAAAATGGCAGTACATGAATCAGGTGACTACGAAAGGAGTGCGATTGGGCCACTTATTGGGATCCGGGGAGGGCATCTTAAAGCAGAAGGCTGCCCCGGGTCTGCACTGCACGGCATCAGCTGTCTCCACCTTGATGCATGTGTATGTGTGGGGGGGGGGGCTCAGGAGTGTCATGTGCAAACTATTCCTTATTACCTGCCATCCAATGAAATGGAGACACATATGAAGGAAAATCCATGATGAGATCAACAAAAAAAAATGTTTCATTGTGTGACGCTTTAGTGTGATTCAGGACTGAAAAATGCGTATGTCGTGACCCCCGATGAGGTTATTGGGATATATTTTGGTTGTCATCACAATAATGCTCTGTCATTTTTTGTATTTTATGGCCGTGCAGTTTACCGAGGTATAGTCCTGATAATGTTCCAGTTTGATTTATAAGAAATACCCAGTATGTGTCTCAATGGAAATGCATTATTCCATCTGGCAAACGTGATGGCTTCTTTTTAAATTTTTTATAAATAAGACATTTCTGTAGGAGAAACACACGTCGCGGGATACATGTTGGATGAAATTAAAAATAACTTTCCTGGGAATTTGCATGGAAACATCATTTGGATATGTACGTGATCTCTAGTAGACAAAACATTTTTGCATAATCAAGAACTCTGTGAAATGGAGGCACTTTTGCCTGCGTATTCACAAAGTCAGGGCCATTTACCGTAATGTACAATTTGGACCTAAGGACAGACTAAGAGCCTCACCTCTGCAAATGTGTTGTTTCCTCTGATTAGCAGTTTGAGCCTCTCGTGCAGACAATCGACTCACAAAGGTAGCCGTCGGTGTCTCAGAGATAACAAACCAGAATCCTCCAGGTGACACTGAAACTCTGTTCCGGGTGTAGCTGAGAGGGAATGACGCATTCCAGCATGCAAAAACACTGCGTGACACTACAAATACATGCATATATATGTTTTGCATTAGAAGGATAGACATCAGAGGGGATGAAGTTGAAACACAAAGCTTTTGCCTAATTCTAAACCACGGAATTTCAAATAAGGTCAGGTGTTGCTGCCTTAAAAAGAGTAACGCATTCCATGTTTTTTGACTAGAAGAAATTGATTTTAGGGTTGACAAAAACTCCTCAAACGAACAATGGAATAAATGCTTATGAAGATATTAATAACTTGAGAGGAATATTAACTTTGAGGATGTGATATAAACCACTATAAGATGAAACTACACCTGTATACATAATGAAGTTGAAATGTCTGCTCAAGGTGCTGAATATCCTCAGAACCTCAGATGTTTTGAAGTGATTCACTGCTATTCCTAACTAAAGACATCCTCAAGCCACCGCCTCGAGGTTTTATTATACTTGAACAGTCCATTTAATGGACATATTTGCATAACACATCCTGACCTATTACATCCATGAAATTTGTGTTTATTTCTGACTGCAAACGAGTCTTGTGTTGTCTTTTCTATTGGTGAGAGTAGATGTTCCACCCTGTCAGTTTATGACCGAGTGTGAAAGGAAATGTCTTTTTGTATCAGCAGGCCTGGTACGAACACACAGGATGTGCCCTCTGTATAATGTTAAATGAAGGGGTTCATTTTTACTTCAGGTTAGCAAAGAAAAAAGGCTGTGATCTTCAGCAGATGGATAGTACAGGCTGTGTAATGATGAGATGTTATTTGTGAACGATTCCAATCATTTCATTTGAACTATAGGCAACATTATTCTGAAGGTCGTAGGCAGAAAATAAGGCCGAGCACTTTGGGCAGCATCATTTTGTCTTTAGAGTTTTATTAATTTCAATGGTAGTCTTATTAACCAAGCACCGGCGCAATTATATTTTAACTTTTAAATTATTTGTAACAGTTTTTTCAAACCGAGTCAGACTTTTCTCAGTGGCAGCGGTTCACTTCCTGGTGGTCTGTGATTGGTCAGGTGTCAGCATTTGGTACATGCGGAGCAGTGGAGATGATCCTTCGTGGTGTTGGTGTACGCAGACAGAACCAGGGAGCTGGGCTCTCGTTCTACCACCAGGCTCTCCTCGTTGTGCAGGATGTGCTGCACCAAGCAGTGTGCCGCCTCCTCGATCTTTGCATTTTCCTGAGAGACGGTGTAAAAGAAAACACTTTACTCTTTAGCTACTTACCAAACAGCCATAGTGGCAATCTGTACTGAGTATTATTGTGTAAAACTCATCTCGGTCAGTCCCGCATCAATATGTAAGGTTTTAAACACTATTATACACCATAAGTTAACATTGATGTCAAACCAAGGCTGTATCACTAACTTTAACCAATTGGTAGGCAGAATGTCACACACTGATACCAACTCTATCGTCTCTGTTCTGTCTTCTGAGCATTTGTGTCCACTAACAACACAACCGACTCGCATCCTAGTGTCGGGATGGAAAAACAGACGACTGCAAACTCACACCCGACTGCAAGCATTCCTCTATTTGTCTCTTGATTCATTTTTTTGTGTTTGTACTGAAACACTGTTTCCCCACAACTTGTGTTTTAAAATAACTGTTTTAGTATGTGTGTTAAATGCAGAGCAGTGGACTTTGATTTACCCTTGAATTAAGTCATTTAGTCTTTGCTTTAAGTCCAGCCCCTCCAAAACTCTTTCCATTTGGAAGTTAATCAAATAAGGCCTTTAACCTTTTATATTTACATAGAAATCACCAGTATGTAAAGTTATTCATGAAAAAAGTTACTACTAAAAGTTATCTAACTGTAAATGTCGACTCCAGAGAGCCGCATCGCCCCTATCGTGCCTTTGCAGAAGTCTCGAACCAGCCGACGAATCCGTTTTCCCTGCAGAAGGAGTCGAGTTTGGGCTGCTGGGAGGCCTGCTGGGAGGCCAGCTGGTCTGACTTATTGGCCAAGAGCACAGCTGGGACCGGCCTGCCATGATTCAGGGTCACCTGAAGAGTGAAGACGGACGGGTTGGATGGTGGTTGTACAGATTTGTAATATAAGCAATTTAAAATGTAACTGTAAAACACTTTGTTTAAAATCCCCTTGTCTTATCTATCTTAACGTCTGTTGGATACAAAATTGAGGACAACTTTTTACATTTATTAATCACAAGCCAACTGATATTATAGCCACTTTAACCCTTTGCTAAGTCCCGCCCTAGAACACAGACCGGCCAATAATAGCGCAGCATGGCTCAGCGCTGACAAGAGTCCAACAACCCATAAACTACTTGATTGAATCTCATGCAATCATTTTAGATTTCTCTCTATTTTCCAACAGTTCTAACACAGTACATGTGTACACAGTTCATGTCCTGTTTTATTTTGTAGGTTCATGCCTTTTGTGTCCCTGGGTTAACTTCACTTCCTGCCTTGTCCTGTCATCCCCTGTGATTGTCTGCCATGTTCATGATTGTTTCCACCTGTGTCCAATCACCTGCACCTCGCCTGTGTATTTAAGTCATGTGAGTCTCTTGTTGTGTCATTGTAGCTTGTAGTCAGTAGTCTTCATGTCATGTGCTTAATTGTTAATTCCTGGTGCCTGTCTCGTCTGAATTTTTTGACGATTAAAGTCTGTTTTTGTTCCGGAAACTCTGCGTTTGGGTCCTCCTGCCTGCCTCTGCCTACCCCGTTGTGACATAGCTACTGCAGCCACATTACATGAAGTTAGGGATGTTGTCATTTTCAGTGACAGTTTCTAAATCCTTTCCTAAATCATAATCTAAAATTGAGAATATTTCGACATAAATGGAAGATGTTCTTACTGTATCGAATTGCAAATGCGAATTAAGCTTTACTTTTTCATTTGAAATCTTTAAACAGAAACAATATCGCTACAGTAACCGTGGCGCTAATAGTGGGTCTCGCACGGATGTAATAATTCATTTCAAATTGAACACCTCTGAAGGGCTTGTACCGACCTTGGAGTCCAGGTCCTCTTTCCACTTGAGCACGGCGTCGAACGTGGAGGCCCTCGTCACGTCGAACACCACCAGCGCTCCCACCGCCTCCCGGTAATAGACACGAGTCATGTTCCCATAACGCTCCTGTCCTGGGACGAATGGTACATCCAATCACACACACACACACACACACACACACATGCACAAAACCCAAACGCACACACATCAATGAAAATACACACTTTAAAATCCTTGAAATCAAATTAACTCACGCAGCCGTTTATCAGTTATAAGAAATGTAGCGAGTTTGTGTGTGTCTGTATATAGCTGCCATCATGTGGCTTATATTATCTGCATGGGA
This sequence comes from Pungitius pungitius, assembly GCF_949316345.1. Lineage (NCBI taxonomy): Eukaryota > Metazoa > Chordata > Actinopteri > Perciformes > Gasterosteidae > Pungitius > Pungitius pungitius. The sequence goes on along the minus strand of NC_084915.1, from coordinate 9,574,123 downwards.
TCATATGAGTCACAGGCAGGCACAAGATCTACATTCCTCAACCAGGCTTCAAATGAGGGAGGGACCCACGCAGACACACACTCTCACTTGTGTACATCACAAGTCTTATTCTGCATAGCGTTTCACTCTTAAAATGATTTGTTTGTGTTGAAAAACAGTCAATAGAGTCTCACAACACGTTTATTTCAGGGACCCGAAATTGGTTCGATATGTTGGAGAAGTTTTGCAGTATAAACTGTTTCTCAAATGTATCCCTACTTTCTTAAAAAGAACCTTTTGTTTGGTTGTTTCCAGAGTTTCAGCTGTTAGGTGAAAGGAAACGTTTGGATGTAGGATACTAAAACACACATTCTGGAAAAAGTAATCCTGCGAAGTTTTATAGCTTCAGCAATGTAAAATAACAAAGCCGTAAACAAGTGCACGCGTTAAGGTTTGACAGACCTGCGATGTCCCACAGCTGGAGTCGGATCACAGTGTCCGGGTTCCACTGCAGCACCTTCAGGGCGAAGTCCACGCCGATGGTGGCTCGGTAGTGCTGGGAGAAGATCTGATGCACGTACCGCTTGATGATGGACGTTTTTCCGACTCCCAAGTCACCGATGACCAGGACTTTGAACAAAAGCTCCTGCTGCATGGTTGCGCCTCAGAACCAAGAAAAAAAAACTTTCTCGAACAATTATTGTAACTTTATGAAGGCCGTCGGTGCACGGGTTAAATAAATTGCAAAACTACAGAAAAGTACCGCATTGAAGGACAAATGTTATGCTAGTTGGACATTTTCTCCAATATGAGGGACACAAAAGAAGGGATTACGGTTATATATATACGCGATATTAGCAGCGGTGTAACTCGCCTGAGATCACCGCAGTCCGCTCATTTAACACACATGACGCGTCCAACGCTCCTGGGAGCCTCTTCAACACAACACAGCGACGCTGGTGCTGCGTTCAGAGTGTCCTCGGAAATACCAAATGTCACGCAGCGGATTCTCCTGGATAGGGGTGAGTGAAACTATCAAAATCACTGTATACGTTAGAAGTGGGCGATCACATAGGATGTCCTGTGTGTAGAACTGTTAATTTCCAAATGTAATTTAAACACTTTAAATGCGTTACATTGCAAAATATAGCCCACTATATATGTATGCAATTGTCCCTCACCTACATATGTATGTATGTTTGTATATAGAGAGGGGGGAGATAGAAGGCTGCACAGAAACATTTAGTAACAAAGTGAAGTCCATCTGCGCTCACATCGTATTTACACTTGTCTTTGTTCCTACATCCTTAGAAGGCAGCAGCCGGGCTGGGCTGCTGCGCTGCTCTGCGCACAGTTACGGTAATGGTGCTGATGAGGGCGCGGAGGAGTTGCGTGATGCTCCTGTTGTGTCCCGCTGCCATTTCATCCGCGGATCATCGCGGAAATATCAACTGTCAAATTAACCATCGGCTCGTGTGATCCGTCGGTTTGAACAATCAACCGGCGGAGTTTGATCGTTGTACGTTGAGGGGGAGACAAGAGAGCTTCTTAATATGATCTAAGCTATTGTCCTGTTGTTTCTGTAATTCAAGCCCTGCTATTCTGGAGGATCATTTTTAGAAGACATAATCATCGACATGGGGTTTGTTTTTCACAGGTACTGACCTCTTAACTTTAAGGTGGGTTACTATTACTGATTTTTTTTTTATTAGATTCTTTTCCTGGATGGTAATCATTGATGTAAATAATACTCATACTGGCATTGAGATAACTGGGTTGGGCCTCTACAATTTCTACGACAGTAGCAAATTGTTTTTATTCTAAGCATCACTGTGGGTAGCACTGTATTCTCCCCTCTCAGTCCCATTCAGCTGATCTCTCATGACTAAGCTAACCTCCAGGCCTCATTTTGTGTTGTTGCTATATAGCAACTAGCCTGCTATCCACATGGGGGCTGACTACACCAGTGTTTATTGAGTTGAAGAGGGAGAATGAGCCTCACCCCCCACCCACCTTTTAAATTAGATCACCCAACTGTAAATCACATGGGCAATGGTGAAATGGTTCGAGCCAATTACTTTCCCCTCGTGGCGGCAGCCATAATCCAAGAATAATCCATGTGGTTGATACAGGCTGGATTAAATGCCCATTTTGTCATCTAAATCTCTTCAATCGAATGTTTAGGGTGTTGAATTTAAGCTGTTGTTTTTAATGTCTTCTTCTTACTTGGAGGGATTATTATTGAGAAAAACTACAGCATGCATGGGTCCAGACCAGACAATGTTAACATGCACGTATTAAATGCTTTTTTTCGGGGCCACAGATTATCTATTGGTGAAACATGGAGACGATATGGCTCTATCAGTTTCGTCTGATTGTCATCGGAGACTCCACAGTTGGCAAGTCTTGTCTTATCCGGAGGTTCACCGAGGGCCGCTTCGCCCAGGTGTCAGACCCCACGGTGGGGGTGGACTTCTTCTCTCGCCTGGTGGAGGTCGAGCCGGGCAAAAGAATCAAACTGCAGATCTGGGACACTGCGGGGCAGGAAAGGTTCAGGTAATGTCAGCACCAATTGACCCCCCCCCCCCCTGATCCTAAAGTATCCTCGCACCCTCCCACCACGTCCGATCCGGTTGGATGTCCCAGATGAAGATGTATTCGTTCAAATCTCACGGGACCCATCCAAGAAATCCCATTGAAGCATCCCTAACCCTGTGGATTCTTCCAACAGGAGCATTTACTGTGTTTGTCTGGCTCATTCCGCTCAACTACCACCACAGTTGTGGCGTATTGTTACACTATTCAATAAGATCACTATGGGCATTGTAGTTTATCTTGAGTCAAGTGCTTTTCTCTCCTGCTGTATATTATATACAATATACTATAGCTGGGAATATATCTGTATATTATTAACTAGAGAACCTAATCGTTCCAGACAGATGCACCATTGAATGTACGCTGCCTGGCTGATTAAAGAACTGAGTTTGCCCTTTTTTTTCCTTAAAAACATTAGGAAATATTTATGACCCGTGTTTTTACTCTCTACGCCCTGATGGAGAACAAATAATCTTTGGCCAATATTTAAGAGGACCTTTGTTGTAATCTGTTACAACAATCTTTCCCTAATCTTGGCCTAACACTAGCCATGGTCGAACAATAAGGCTGTTAATACACTTCATTGTGGTTATTCACAGCATTCCCATGGTAATCTTTGTGTGGCTCTCAGCAGCAAGCACATCGATTGCTAACAAAGTCATCAATCTGTTTTTATTTTGTATTTTTAAAGGATTGCAAACATACTTCAATTATAAAAACAAAAATGTCCAGTAAAATCCTTAAAACAGCCGAGCACTGTGATTTTGTCAAAAATGACTCGAACAGCAGTAAATGTTGCATTAGTTCTCTCATCCATGTTCAGCATTAATACCAAAGTGAGCTGAACAATTCATCCATCGTTCTTTCCAGGTCCATCACCAGAGCTTACTACCGTAACTCCGTGGGGGGGCTCCTACTCTTCGACATCACAAACCGCCGCTCCTTCCAAAACGTCCACAACTGGCTGGAAGAGGCCCAGAGCCACGTGCAGCCTCACAACATTGTCTTCCTGCTGGTCGGTCACAAGTGCGACCTGGAGGACCAGCGTCAGGTGAGCCAGCAGGAGGCCGAGAAGCTGGCCGGGGCCTACGGGATGCGCTACGTGGAGACATCGGCGCGGGAATCCGTCAACGTAGAGAAGGTGTGGACGAGATTTTACTGTTTCTAATCACAAAATCAGCTGTGCTCTTCTCATTAAGCTTCATCGAAGAAACGGTGTGGCCTTCGAGGCTTTGTGAGCTTCCTCGGCCGGGGGTTAGTTCGCGGCCCTTCGTGATCTGCTTTTGATTTTGCTCCTCTTTCTAAAGGCGTTTGTGGATCTGACGAGGGACATCTTTGAGCTGGTGCGGAGCGGCGATATTAAGATCCAGGACGGCTGGGAGGGCGTCAAGAGCGGATTTGTTCCTAACATCGTCCATTCCTCCGAGGAAGTCACCAAGGGCGCCCGCCAGTGCTTCTGTTGATTCACCTCGCTGCAGGCCGTGGTGGCGGGTCGAGGCGAGGGGGGAGGTGTGGAGGAGGGGGGGGGGGAGGGGGAAGGGGGGAAAGTACTTCAGTGGACTCCAATCTGTGTCAAGACTTGGTGGCACCATGGCCGGTTTTCTCTGGAACTCGTGATATTTGCCCAGCTCAATTTACTTCTATATATAGGACATTGTTTATCTTTCGGTGCCTGTTAATGGCTCTTTGTTGATGTTCCTAGTAGGAGTAGAAGCACAAGAAGCATTCTGGTCTTCTCACTCTTCTGTTTGCATGTGTGCGTGTGTGTTTGTGTGTGTGTGTGTGTGTGTGTGTGTGTGTGTGTGTGACTGCCTGTAACAATCCTCCTGTCTCTGCAGCTCTCCACACATCTGCTTTACTGCACTTTCCTTTCCTGATGTGCACAGTTACACGCCAGTGGATAGTGATTTGGTCGGTGCACTCCTCTTAAAGACTGATAGTCGGTGAAATGTGTGAACTTCAAATGTGAATCAGAGATGCAAGGAGTGAACCTTCCCTCTTCCTTTACATGCATAATATATACATTGCAACCGTGTACAGACTATTTAACCCGGTGAGAAACGAGACAGATAGAGATGCTGCACCACACATCCGAGTGGGTTAATACTCAAACAGAGCAGATGATAATGCAAGTAAACTCAAATTGAACCAAAGTCTGAGGCCCTGCTGCAGTTTTTGTTTGTTTGTCTGACTGCGACCTGCCAACGAATGCTTGAGAAGGAGTTTGCACTGTGAGGATGTTTGATCTGCCGAAGATAATCGATACTGTAGCCGAGAGCCATCATAGTTTAATAATAGCAAGGAGATTTATCAATATACCCACGTTCATGTTTATGTCTCTTTGTTGGAGTAGTGATGAGATGAGAATCCTGTAAGCCTTTTGTTTGGAGTGCCCATTGTGTTCAATTTTAAGTCACCGGAGACCATTTTTATATTATTTGAATTTTCAAATGACTGTTTTTATTGCACAACGGTATTTTCTCAATCAAGTAGATTTCATACCATATTTAATGTTATAAATTGAGTTTTCGTTGGTGCTGTCTGCAGCCCTGTGCCTCCATCAACAACTGCTATCAGATGTATCCCTTTATCTTTTTAGTGAACACTTTAGGGCTCTATTGGAAAGTGATTTTGTTGGTTGGTTTGAGTGTACATTAACATTTAACATGAAAATGGCACCTTCAGGTCATACATTTCTCCTCATACATTTGCCTGCAATCCATTTATAGATTCATATCCACATTTAATCATTGCATGCATCCATTTGAACCCGTATTCTCCAAGGAAAGAAAATATTCTTGATATAATGTAAATACCCATTTCACTTAATTCCTGGAATCTCATCAGAGCAGCAATAATAAAGATTTATGTATGTAACCCTGAAGGGCAGTCGGCGTCTCCATTTCGAGAGCCTTTTGAAGGAGCAAAGCATACACGCATTTAACTTCCTTTTCATAAACTGTGTTTTTCCTGTGTACATCAATGACTAAACCGTTAGATGGCAGCAAACACATTGGTGTCACTTTAAGAAACCTGTAAAAATGTATTTTAAACCTAACCGTGAAAAATTGAGTTTTTAATGTTGTTGTGACTCTGGGATATAGCTCAAATGTAATCAATAATAAATGCCTTGAGAAATTAATAAAGAATTGCCTCGTTTCTTTCACTGAACTGGACATTGTGAAACAGTAGTGGGTCTTGGGCACAATATTAAGGGTCGTGTAATGCTGCGTAAGGCCGCTAGAGGGCGGCCGTAATGCGTGAACAAGACATTTCATGTTTTGTGTTATTAACCGTTAAAATGAATAATTCTTTACATACGGAGTGAAATCTTAGAATTAAAAGGTAATATTCACTCACATACGGGGGGCGTGTGAATTTAGAGGCAAATGTGCCTTCGTTGATGAATTTTATGATTACATCATTTTGTTGAGTTTTTGTTGCACAAACGAGGTGTGGTTCAGTGTAAACTATTGCGATGATGGTTCTTAGTGCTGAGAACGGAGTGTTTTGCAAATCGGGCTGAGAAAACTGTAATAGACAACTTATTTATCATTGTGGCCTATTTAAAAACTACTGAAACTGAGTGGAAACATGGAGCAGTGATTAATACTGTGTCAGAAATGATCTTTTATCTTGTTGCTGCAGGACCTGATTTCAATTTAAAAAAAAGGGTAGAGTCCTTTTGTACATAGTTTACATTATGAGTCATCACAGGTGACTCATGGAGAAAGAATGGAAGACACACTGACAAGGTGTCCGCCTTTAGCACGAATCACTGTTTTATTAAAAAAAGAAAACAATGAAAATACATTTTTTTTACGACAGCAATATGTACAGTATATAAAACAAAGAAATGCAATGCCGTCAATGAGATGGCATTGAGGGGAGGCAATAGAATAGATTTATGAAAGGCACAAGGGCTGAGTATGAAGAGCTCCGCGTGAATTACAACACAGCCACAAAATATCTCCATGACGTCGCAGGCAGACTTCATCATTCCTGCTATTTAATTGTGGAGAATTCAGCAAGACGGCTTTACCAACCCAAGTGTTCATCGGGAGAAAGATGCTTCTTCCGGGGCCAGTTCACTGATTGACACCCTCTAGAAACACAAGCTCAACCAAAATCCCCCCCCTCTCCTCCTACTTTAGGGCCGATATTAATTTACTGGATGAAGAATTAAAAAAGAAAAACTCTGAACTTTAGTGTTATCTTTCGGTATTTACAGAAATTCTTCAATATAAATTCATTTCATTGGGGAAATGGGCAAAATTTGTATCTTTTGGATTGCAGTAGCATTAGGTGTCAAATAAAATGACATCCAATGTAATTTATAATATACATTTCTTAATTTTAAAGTCATGTGTTAATTTTACAGCGTTATACAAATAAAGACATTTCTAAGCAAATGCTGTACATTTGACAATAAAGCGCTTAAATGAAAAAAACTATAAACAAGTTATTTTGACTCAAAACGGTTGGGGTTAAAACGTGTTCTTTCATATTTTACAATTTAGAGACCAACTCTTAGAGGTCATTTTTTGTTTTGAAAAACTCCATTGGTCATTTGGTCAGAAAGAATTATTTCATTTGATGCAAGACATAAGCAACAAAGAAAAATGAAAAAAACAAGGACAAGCATACTAAAAACTGTACATGTAACAATTAAAAATGAATACATTAGGCTCTAAAAACAGATATGTTTATGAAATAAAACAAACAAACAAACAATACCTAAACCATTTCAATAATAGCAGTTGTATCAGAAAATAAAGTAGTAAAAACTAATTACAGTTGAAAACAATAAAAGTGAACAGGTTTCAAATGAAACTAAACAAGAACCATACCGAGTCTTTTCAAAGCAACGTAAAAACCAGAAGGTGATATGGATGATGAAATACACCCTGTGTTCAGATGCGTCGGAGGTGGACACATTGTAAATGCTCGTGAGATACAACGTAATGTTAATAGTGTGTGGATTTCAAATCTCATCAACTGCAAAAAATGAATATGAAACCGACAGTGTAAGAATAAACTGCAATTATAAAACTAACCACATGGATTTCTGAAAAGTTCATGAATATTTTTTGTTATGGAGAAAATCTGGATCAAAACCAAAACCTATGATCCTGCTTTGTCGTTTTTACTTTTACATCTGGGCTTTTGGCCTTTTAAAATGGGGGAAAAGTAGTTCATTTCTGCTAAAGTCATTTTGGTTTAAATTAGAACAAAAAGGCCACAAAATACCTGCAAACATTTCAACACGTCTATGAGCAAGAATACAAATTCAATAATTTAAGATAAGCAAGTTATTTCATCATATTTTAAAAAGGGCGGTGTGCAGACCGCCTGTAGGGCTGTCCTCTGGGAGCTCAGGGGCCATTTGTACTTCACACACTGAACCGATCGCTGCCAATGACGCCAACGTCGTTTTTTTTGTGCTGCCGACCCGACCGCAGAGGCCCCCACGACGTCGGCATTGTGAACCGGCAGCCTCAGCGTTGCCCTTGGTTACCCACCAACCAACGGGAACCGATAAACCAGGCAGGTCAAGCGCTGAAGGCCGGGGCTTCGGCTCACTGAAGTCTAGCTTTAGGGATGGAGTACTAACTGATGGACACAGTAGTCTCGGCCCGGTGGCTCCAAAACGCAGGCGCCAATAACGGAGACAAAGCATAAAAGAAAGTAGTTGAAGTCTAACATTCTCCCAGCGAACAGAAAGCAGAACTACGGTGACTCGTAGTACTCGTCTGTTAGTTCGGTCCTTTCTGGTGTTAGAGGCTGGTTTTTATCTCCCACAGGACTACGGCTAAGTACAGGTGGACAGAAACATTGGGCCGGAGAGTATTTCTCTCGCAGTCTCTAAACGTCAAGTTAATCAGCCTCCGAAGCAGAGGTAAGATGTATGTGTGTGTGTGTGTGTGTGTGTGTTTGCCGCCTCTCCTCCCTTTGTGAACCCAGGGGCCGTCTTTCAAGCCTCCTACATTGCAGCATTTGGCTTCCATTTCAACTAAGTTGCCAAAATGATTGTAGACGCTCTGGCGACACTCCCCAGGTCGGCGTCCGGAGGCCTCATGCGCTGCCGCCTGCTTCCGTGTCACTGTCGTCAGGGGCGCCGGTGTAAATGGGGCTCTTTTTCTGCATGGCGGACTCGTATTTGCGGAGGGAGGACCTCTTGGTCGCTTCGCTGCTGTTCTGAATACCATAGCAGAAGTAGATGATGAAACCTGGAGGAAAGCAGAGAGGCAACGTGAAGTTACAAAATGCTCAGGTGAACGCATTGGCAGCACAAGGGGAGAAGGCGGCTGGTGGCGCTCGAACGTACCGATGAGCATCCACACGGCGAAGCGGCACCACGTTCCCCAGTCCAGCTGCATCATGAGGTAGATGTTGACAAAGACGCTGAACAGGGGCAACCAGGGAAGCAGAGGGACCTGGAGGAAGTTGCAAAAACTCAGCACAGCCATCTTTAAATGTGAGCAGCAGCGTGGCCACAGGAAACGGTTTCTACCTTGAAGGTGAGCGCCTCTTTGCTCTCAGGCTGCCTGCAGATGATGACGAGGCAGACGACACAGAGCAGGGCCAGCAGGACGCACGGCACCACGGCGGCCGGCTGGCCGGCCAGCAGCTCCTGTAGGCAGTTGGCGAGGATGATGCACAGCACCGTGATGAGAAGCGCTGCAGGGACGCGAGGAGGCAAAGTTACTCATGAGAGATTAGTCACGTCCACCATAAAAAAAAAAGTTTAAAAAAGGATAAATGAAACAAATGAGCCCGCTTTGCATTCCTTCCCAGAAACACTTACAAATGATGGCGGTGGTGGCGTAGACGATGTTCCCCGAGGTTTGCGTGGGGATCTTTCCACTCGGACAGAAGAGCAGCTTGACGGTGAAGGCCTCGCGGAGCGGCCTCTCCTCGTCCCTCTCGTCCCCGCTGTCGTCTCCACTCACCGCCACCTTCTCGCCCTCCACCAGCTCCACCAGCTTCTCCGTCTGGCTGGACGAACTCAGGGTGCCCGGCTGGTACCTGCGGAGGGACAGGAGTGTGGCACAGTGAGGGAAAATCCAGCTGCAAATATTGTCTGCGTACCAACAGGCGCTTTTGTTATGATGCCATCCTTATTCTGAAGCAAAAAACACCTTTCAAGCCATTTTTAGATTATTCTATCTGTAAGCTTCTGCCACACCCAGAGGATGTTTAACACATGATTACATCTGAGAATGTGCTTGCAAGGAGTAGCGGGTGCTTACCTGAGGATGAGGACACAGATGGCCACCAAAGAGTACGCCAGCAGAGTTCCAATGGACATGAGGTCAACCAGTGCCGCTAGGTCAAACAGGAAGGCCATCAGAGCTGTAACGAGAAACTGAGGTCTTAGGGCATTTCTACAGTTGGACATCAATGTAAAGTCAGAAAGAGGAACAAAGAAATAACATCACATGTCTTTTGCAGCTTCCTTTAGGGTCCACTGAACAGGGGACGGGGGACAGAGCCGTCACCCCGGCCAACTACAAACGACAGGACAGGACGGACAGGCAAAGACCACCCAGCTTACCTGCAACAACGCCGGACGCGATGGTAGCCAGGAGAGGAGTCTTGGTACGAGCGTTCATCCTGGACAGAACACGGAACAGCAGCCCGTCCTCCGCCATGGCGTAGATAACTCGGGGCATGGGGAACATGGAGCCGAGGAGACTGAGAGAAGACAGACGGTCAGTATTTCACAGACGCACTGCGAGAGCACGGCGCAACCCCCGCCCCTCCTTCCCCTCACCTGGTGGACAGCGCGCACAGAGAGCCCACGGCCACGATGTACCGGGCTGGAGCCCAGCCGACGTAGCTGAAGGCCTCGGGCAGAGGACTCTGGGTGTTCAGCTGGTAGTACGGCATCATGAGGGTGAGCGCGGCGGACACGCCGAAGTATGCGAAGAAACAGATGAAGAGCGAGGCGACGATGCCGATGGGAATGGAGCGCATGGGGTTCTTCGCCTCTTCGCCTGGCAACAACCAAACAAAAACAAAAAAAAAGAAGAATTAGTTCATGGGGAGAGCTCACGCGAGACGAGTAGGGCCGACAGACAGTGGCGACGCTGTTTGTAGAGCAGGTAAATCCTCCTCCAACACGTGTAGGGAAATGTTACTTAACACAACCTCTTGAATGCAGGAAACAGGTGTGGGAGCTTCACCAGGTGGAGAAAATCCCGGGTGTTCTTATGCAATACTAATTGAAATCTCCATTATCAGAAACCATTGCAACATTTAATGCGCATACCAAACTGTCTTTTTACAGTTGATACAGCTATTTCAGTGCATTTACAATGTAAAACCACTCACTTGTGGTGGCGATGCAGTCAAAGCCTACAAAGGCGTAGAAGCAGGTGGCAGCACCGGACAGGACTCCATTCAAGCCGAACGGAGCGAAGCCGCCCACGCCAAACTTCTCCACTCTGGGTGACGAAAGACACTCGGCGTTCAGACACGGGCGAGACGGGGGGAGAAGTACGAGTTCATTCGCCGGCAGCCATCAAATACTCACAGTGCCGGCGTGGTGCTGTTGGTGTCGTTTATGAACTGGTGGTAGTCTTCCTCGGTCAGTTTCCAGTTGTGTGTGTCCCCCTTGACAAAGCCGGAGATGATTACGAAACCCAGAACCACCAGGTTGATGCCGGTGAAGATCTTATTCACCAGCGCTGACTCGTTCACGCCGAAGGCCAGAAGTCCTGAGGACAGGAGGAGATGAAGATGAACAAGGCGTCCTGCTACGTGGGTGGATGTGTTTGCAGCTCGTAGCCTCCAACAAACCGCTAGTCAGCGACACCAAATTGACAAATTCTCCCTTTCTCACCCGGCTGCTGGCATTCCACAAGTATAAGTGTGAAAACTGTTCTGGCCGTTATGCAACGCTTTAGTACCATGTTAACATGAAGAGAAATATTCATTTCTTAATTCTGCGGTCAAATAATATTCTCATATTGATTCAGGGACTGTGAGGTGGCGAAGCAGAACTCACCAGTGAGCAGCAGGACCAGGATGAGGGCGAACAGGTCGGGGTACTTGGCCAGCACATTGCCCGGTACGTTCATCGTCATGGAGGCCTTGAAGAAATTGGAGATCTTTTGCTCCACCAAGCTGTCGAACGTTGAGCTCCAAGCCCTGGCAACACTGGCCGTGCCTTTTAAAAGAAAAGATGGACAGCTTTTCAGACCAGCGGTGTAGTGGCTGAAAAAGGAAATGCACACATAAAGCGCCGGGGGCAGTTCCACCCTGAGCTCAAGAAAAGGCTCACCTATCACATAGGAGAGGATGAGGTTCCACCCGGTGATGAAGGCCCAGATCTCTCCGACCGTCACGTAGCTGTAAAGGTACGCGGAGCCCGTTTTGGGGACACGGGCGCCGAATTCCGCGTAGCAGAGGCCCGCCAACATGGAGGACAGAGCGGCGATGAGGAAGCAGAGGACTATAGCCGGTCCGGCCTTTTCTCGGGCGACCTCGCCCGCGAGGACGTACACGCCGGCGCCGAGCGTGGAGCCCACGCCCAGAGCGATGAGGTCCAGAGTGGACAGGCAGCGGGCGAATCGGGTCTCCTCATTGGAGCAGTCTAATGCCCGGCGGCGCAGCAGGATTTTGCCGAAGTTGGCCAGCTGGGCGGCCATATTTGCTGTGAGGTGTGTGTGTGTGTGTGTGTGTGTGTGTGTGTGTGTGTGTGGGCACTGAAGCAGGCTGTGTTTTAAATCCTTGAGAGTGTGTGTGCGTCTGCTATCCACACAGCTCAGACCGAATGCGTGCGACTGATCCGGGAGTTGTACGTTGGGCAGGTAACTCAAGTACTTGTTGATTATTGATCCCTGAGTGAAGGTAGACTTGAGCTACAGTCACTCAGAACACAAAGTGGCGGGTCGCTGGTTACAGTAATTTGCGGCAGCCGATTAGGACCTGTGAGAAAACACAAGAAAGCAGCAGCTCAGAACAGGGCAGTACTCAGTAAGAACCAAAGCTTACAGTTCACACAGATCTCGGGGGGGGGGGGGGGGGGAGATGGATTAGTTTTCTTTCCAGGAAGAATTTGCAAACTAAAAATCCCAAATGCTCATGGTCTCATGGTCCCGCCAATCGACAATCGATTTTTTTTGAACTCTTAGTTGTGAAGTTGATCTGTGTGATATCACACACGCTGGGCTCGAATGAGTTACATTTCACCACATGAAATAAATACCAGTTATGCAACTACCTGGAATTCACGCCGCCATCGCTTAACCGCACAGTTGCACAACATGATTCAAGGTAAAGCAGAACAAGATCTCACAAGACAAAAGAAAACCCGATGCCAAGGCCTCTGAAAAGTACACAGTGCACACCCATCTAAAAACACACAAACACCTAACTACACCGTACTATGTTTTTTTTTTCCAACAGATGAAGCCTGGGAACGCCGGAGGCTGTGAGGAGATGATATCGTCAAATTCTGCAAGCTAACATCAACAAGGGAGAGGAAGACAGCGTGAGCCAGGAGCTCGATAAGATGAACCAGCTGCACTGCAAGAAGGTACAGATTAAATTGACACTCATTGGGAAATTCTCGGGGCTAACCCAACTCACACCCAACTTAGAGCTAAAAAATGTAGCCATTAACCTAAAAAAACTGCACGCACTCACTAAATCAATCAATCATCCTGTCCCTCTACTTCCTGCAGGTTCAGAGCACTCGGGTTTGGCTTTGTGAAAAACACCTGATCCCCACAGCCGCCTTGAACAGGTGGCGCCGATTAGGGGCAAAGTGTTTGAGTTTGTTTTGTGTTCGACGCATTCAGAAATGTGGAAATGAATTTACAGTTAACTCTAAAGCTGCATTGTTTATAAAGAGGCACTCGGGGGGGGGGACCATTGCCCCTGGGGCAACGCTTCAAAAACAACTAAAAAACAGCTGATAAAACCCCATCCTCAAGGACGCCAGCACCACGGTTTACGTCAGACGCAGTAGTAGCAGCATGTTCAGTTCATTACCAAAACACACAATACGTACACGCTAGAAGAGTTCAATACAGGCCAAGGACTCGGCACTAGTGACCAGCACAGATGCAATGTTTTTTTCTGTTGGTTCTGATGAGGCGGTTCAACCTCGATGAGTGCAGGATGTTCGACTGCGGTGAAAGTTACGCGCCACCACGGGCCTACATCTGGCAGGTTTATTATGCATCGTAGCATAACGTGAGCTGTGGAGAGTAAGCAGGTTACACCCGTAGGTTCACTCGCCATCAAGGAAACACCTAGATTAGAGAAAGCAGCTGCTCCCGCACAGTGACTCATTGAGAATAAACACTAAATGTAAACAGTGTGCAAAACCAACACATCACATTCACGCACAATGTGTCTGTGTTAATCAAATGCTGACATTTCTGCAACCATGAGGTTGGTTTCCGATTGGCCTTTTGAAAGAGGGCCTTCATTTTTTACTTTTGACACAAAAACACTGAACTGCTACAATAAGAAGCAGCAGTAAAATAATCTTGTGGCTAAAAGGAGCGTTTCCATTTTGAACAACAACATCGCTCATTGGATTACACAAGCACGACGCCGTGTTGTTGTTTGTCGAAGGTGCCAGGTGTTTTGGTATTGCAATGAGAGGAGCAGCAACACGCTATAATGAAGTGAGGAGGTTTGTTTCTTCTCCAGATAATCCTCTTAAGAGCCTGTGGCAGTATTAGCCGCAGTGCTGGGTCAAGTAAAAGGACCATTATCCCAGAAACCTGTTGGAACAGGAGCAGTGCGGTCCCAGGTCGTTGGCCTTTTAGTTTCTTCCGTTTCAAAAAAGTATATATTTTTAATTAAATTAAATTCTATTTGTAGGTTTGCAGGACAAATAAAATGAGTGTTCAATGTTGTCCTCCAATTAGAAAACTAGAATATATTTTTTAATATGCTTTGTGTGTGTGTAGTGTGTGTGTACACAACCAATTGATTCATGATTAAAGGACGTAAGCAAAGCATAAAACTGAAGTCAGTATTCAAGTCATATTTTGTCTTAAGAATCTGAATAGTAGAATAACTTATATTAGTCACCAATATTGTCAGATAAAAGTAATGAAGTTAAAAGTGCTTCATTCCCTCTGAGAAGTAGTGCAGTGGAAGGTTACACTACTAATACAAATACTCAAGTTAGAACAAGTACGTCAACAGCACACTCAAGAACAAAAGTTCATTAAATTGGTTAGAAAAGAGCACATTTTGCTCTCAAAGTGCCCCAGAAGGACACGTTTAACAACTTTCTCCCCAACAGTCTCACAAACTCCAGTAGGAAACCCTGCAACTCAACAGAAATCAACGAGCTGTAAGGATGCCAGCAGGTAACACACCATTCCTGTGTGAGGTGTTGCACACACACACACACACACACACACACACACACACACACACACACACACACACACACACACACACACACACACACACACACACACACACACACACACACACACACACACACACACACACACACACACACACACACACACACAAAACGTTCAAACCGGCGAACAGTAAATCGGCCTCGCTCACACAGCCTCGTGAAAACCACAAGGAAAAGATTAGCGAGTAGTTGACGTGAAAGCGGCGTTGGGCGGCGCAGAGGGGCCCGAGCGCCGCTTTAATGGGACCCCCCACAGCGCGCCGCTGACACAAAATCTTACTGCGAGAGCAGATTACGAAGACATTTCCCGACAAACTGTATTCATGAGGTTATCATTTTTATACTTTAAAAAATGTTTCCATAGATTATTAGACAGAGTTTTTTGGGGCTTTGGTAGTTTCAGATAAGCCTTTTTGTCTGGCTTTGCAAAAAAGGTGTGGAGGTTTGCGGGTTGGGACCCCTGAGGAGATCAGTCAGCCGGGCACAGAGGTTTAGTAAAAAATGTTTACTGACACAACATCGAACCTCTCAGATCTCGGTCCCTGGTGTATGTGTGTGTGTGTATGTGTGTGTATATATAAAATGCTCCTGGAATGTCACACCAGGACGAGTGGGAGAATATCCACCAGGTACCAGTTTCCCATCATCTTCACAGGGCTGGATGTTTATTGTTGGCTGCTCTGTGTGTCGATTGTATTTCATTGTTTGACAGCATTTTTCCTTTTTCTCAACACTTAACTGTAGCAGACAGGATATTCTCTTTTGAAATTGTAGAACTAGGGGAGCTTTGATAAATAGGTTATGTTGTTTTTTGCCATTGTACTGAAACATTGTGAGAGCTTTAATACTTTGAAAAAGAACGGGCCAAATTTAGACCACAAATGATCTATGGCCAATAGATCTTTTTTTCCTTCTTCCTTTTTAAAACACCCTAACATGCAGTGTAACCCAAACTGAACTCACTACCACCTGAAAGTCCCGTCATTTGATATTGGCGTCACGTTCTGCCTGAAGTAGCAACTTTTTGGCGGATTTTTAACTGGACACACAACCAAAATAGACAGGCCCTCTTTGACCCACACACTTAATTAGCGTGAAAGGGCATTTAGCTCTAACCTCTGACCCAGGGGACGCTACCACCCTCTCACTGCTCCAGACAGCCGGCCCGGTCTTCTTTTCTGGGTTACGGTTTCACTTGGTCTCTTTGCTGCCGGTCCACTACAGTGACGGACAGGGCTGATGCGTCCGTCCACCTCCTCGGCACGCAACCCAAGATATCGGGTATCTCAGCATTAATAGCGCCGGCTTTGACGCTCCTCCGCCACACACCATTTATGGACAAAATGCGATGTAGGGGTTCGGCCGGGGCAATTTAGCCATTGTGATGGCCCATCTATAAAAAATGGTTAATGGTTACTCATATCAGTTGTTGTAGTAGTAGTAGTAGTTGTATAGTATTTCCAAGTCTAGTAATTTCAGGCCTCACCCTTTCTAAGCAGGGCCTTGCTAAGACTTGCATGTGCCAACGCCTCATTGAATGGCTGCATAGAGTCAGAGACCTGTTCTCAGGGGTGTCATGGACAATAAAACAATGGTTTTCCAGGCGTTTGAACTTATCAACAGTATTTATTTTAAGCCAGAATTGTATTTGTACCAGGTTCTCTGCAGGTTCACATTAAGGCTGTGTGTAAACTAAAATGCGGGTGGACGGACGGACCACTGAGACTGAACTGAACGACCCTTGAAGTCACCTGGCAGAAGAGCTCTCCTGCCAAAAACTGCTCTGCGGGACATAATGTGATTAACAAAGGACATGCTCCCTTTCCCATGCTGAGCAGTGTCAAAACCATTAACACGAAAAGCCCCAACGAGATAAGTCATCTACACATTAGAAGAATAACCTAGCAGCTGAATATCAAAGAATGTCAAAATCCATCTACTAAATTACGCAGGTCTGACGTATGCAAAAAAAAAAAAAAAACAGGACAGCAGCACCTTGGAACTTTTTGTTCCCAGCATTTAATTATTCTCCGACTAGTTAAAAACCAGCTGATTCCATGAGGTAGTTTGCTCAAGCGGAGGTAACAACTTCAGTGTAGCAGGTCTCCTCCAACATAACAAACATTGTGAAATAGACCCACATTTAGTGCTGAATATTTGTGTTTTTGCCTAGATGATAATGGTCAACAAAGCGCCGAAGTTACAGTGCAATAAAACAGCCCCTAGATGTGTTATATACAAGTAAGTAAGTATCTCTCAGTTTAAAAACAATGCAAATTCTTTGAGCTTGGATTGCTGCTTCTAAAGAAATAGAGAATTCCATCAAGGTAAAAGTGTTTGTGTCGGGACAGCAACTCTCTCCATTTCTTCCCATGTGTACCCAAGGTGGTAAACTAGAAACAATGTTTTGCTACATTCCTCAGGGCACACCAACAGAACCAATCTGACTTCTTGAAAAATACAAATGCACTGGGAGACCCGGGCTTGTTACCTGTCAATAACCCATGAAATAACAATAACAATTTGTCAATAATAGATAAATGCCCTGTGATAGGCAATGACAAAAACGACCATAACAACCTTTCTTTAGCGTGGAATTGGATTAAACTGGAAATGTAAAATAAGCCTAGATCAAAACAAAAAGGGACGTGCCATGTGGCTTTTGGTTAGACCAAAACGCCCCCGCTCCCACCAAACCAGGCCGATCTCGGTCGGCATTACATTACGCACACCAACTCTCTGGTCGTTGCGTCTGCTACTACCGTAACATCACTACATAATAATGAATGGAGTGGATTTAAATTGGCTGATGCAACACAAGCATGGTCAAACAAGCACCACGAACAATACGCTAGTGAACTTTACCCGGAAGGACGACTCACTGTGATGACACGCGCAATGTTTTCTTATAATAATAGCAACTATGAAAGCGTAATTAGCTAATACAAAAACTGACCTTTATTTTTTACGCCGAGTGTCAAGTATACTGGGCGACGATCAGCTGTCCATCTGTCAGGGAAACGGAGCCGCTAGCTACGTGGCTCCGCTCGGTTCTCGCGTGGTAAGAATGTTGCCTTTGAAGGTTTCGGAAACCTCGTAATGGCAAAACGTACACAGAGAACTCGTGCATTTGGAGTTTGTTCTGGTTCGAGACTAAAGCGGATGCGGATGGCAGACCATCAACAGTGACTAGTCGGTGTCCTACCGGCATATTGAGTTATATCTTTAAACGGGAGCTGTTTTGGTTACGGTTAATTCAGTGAATTGCTATAAATTTTACGTTTTTTCGGTGACTTTTAACGCAGCATTGCGTTCATCTCATGCCTTGGTAAAACGACCTGCTGGCTGGTATGCTAACCGTCTATGACTAACGCCGCTAGGACCAAAACATCGAATGAAACCCCCGAATGATGATACGGAAACGTGTCGAGACGTTTGTTTAATTTATATTTATAAAAGTGTTATCGTTTTCCCACCAAAAGGACACATCAAATGTGAATTTTCTAACGTTACTCTATTGTGGTTTCCTGTGCGCGCGTCAGACTGCCGGCTGAATCCGCGCTCATATAACGTTACTTAACAAATTAAAAAAAATGCCACCTTACTAAAAGTATAGTGTACGTTAACGGTACATTATGTGAAAATGTGCGTTGAATGCTGGGCTTGTAAGTCACGTTACGTCCTTTGTAAACATAGGCGCTCCGATACAACTGCTGACACGAGGGAGGATTGCATCAGAACACTAATAAGTCGACAATACGCGACACCGTGTCATCACACGACCAGCTGGAGGCCGAAAATTAAAAAAAAAAGTCAAATTTTATGAATGAAACACGATATAGGGTTTTACCTGAATGTCTTCTGGGTGATAGTGGTGAAAGGGGCAGGCTGTTAGCGTGGTGGCTGATGAAGTGTCCCGCTCTTAAACGCGTGGGTGTGTGTGTGTGTGTTAGTCCCGCCGGGTGAGGAGGGGGCGGGGTAATAAACAAACTGACGCAACCCGCGGGTGGAGTTTCCTCTTCAATGGAAATACCGACGTAAGAATATTAACGTCCCTGTACAGATTTACGCTGCTCTGGTATTGGTCTACATCGATATCTATAGAGGCGTGAACGACAAAGCAAAGATGAATAAGTGTAAACAATGTTTGAGATACAGAAAACGTGAGACAGAGTTGTGAAACGTGAGAGTGCGTGCGCGCTTGCGTATACGTAGTAGGAATGCCCTTATATGGAGTCCTGTCCCTCCCCCTCCAAGAGGTGCGTTCATCCGCTTTGTTCCAGAGATTAAAAGAAAAGGAGGGGAAACAAACATATTTCTTTAATGTTCATTTGCCCTTAGTGACCTGGGAACGATGAAGGGTCAGGGCTGCTGTCAGACCACAAACTTTACACATTGTTTTCTCGTGTCTCTCACTGACTGAATCATTCACAAATCATCATTCAAACTTTCCTCTTAAAATGCGTATGATGACATGCTGCGTGACATCATGCATGTAGGGGAGGGGGCACATTCTTCGAAAACATTCTTCAGTCTTAAATTACACAACAAAAATGTTCCTTCATTCATTTTAATCAAAACAAACGTGAACCTAGGGAGGGTAATATATTTTAGAAGTATTGTTTGTCATATTTGTTGAAATTTAGATCCTGACAACAATCTACAAATAAAATTCTCTGGCAAAAACATGATTAATAATTCCATTAAGTCTGCTTGAATGATAACTGCGCACGCTGCTAGCTTGACACATAACTGCAAGTACTCAATTGTTGCGTAAGTTCAATATAATATATAATATATATATATATGTAATATATATGTATGACAACAATTTTGGCAAGGTCTGATGTGTCAGGCTGTCGTGTTGATGACTTGACAACTTTCTCGCTAAGTTTTGATACTTTTGGAGCTTTTGCTGATTTCATTAGGAAAGAGTTGGCCTGCCTGCGCTGCTTTTGTTTGTTTATATATATGTATATATATATACTGTATATATATATATGTGTATATATATGATCTAGTTTACTTTGGCATGTTTTCTCTAACGTTGCCTATCTAAGCTTTAAAACAATCTAAATCATTGTTGTGGATTTCCTCTCTATTTGAAGACTCCTTGTTGTTTTTAATGCATCCGATGACGGTGTTATCATCTGCAAACTTTGTGTCAGTGGGTGTTCAGAGTGAACAGGAAGGGCTGAACACACAACCATGGGGGGCTCCGTTGTTCAACAATAGCAAAATGGTTTTGATGCATTCTTTTTAACTTCTTCTCTAAATAACTTTACTGTTTTCAACATCATCATTTCCCACACTGTCTGACAGTCTATTCTGTAACAGACTGGCTAGTTTAAACTTTTCATTAATGCTATATGACATTAACACTACCATGTCTATGGATAGCGATAGTGGATAATGTATGATAATGACTCTTAACTTGCTGGAAACGTTGAACTCTGGAACATCTAACCCAGTGGTGCCAAACCTCCGGGCCACGGACTAGTTCTGGTTTGTGGGCCATTTGGTACATTTTTCTTCCCTTTTTCCCACCTCCCGTCGTATTTATCCACCACACCTTCAAGACCTGTCCGCGAAATAATGTCAAAAATGAAAATTCCTGTGAGGCAAAAAAGGTGGGGGACCGCTTATTTAGGTAACATATCCCTGCAGAGTTCATGGTCATTGACAGAGGTCATACATTTAAACATTTATACTGATAGACGTGTATGGTTATAAAAGGATGCAGGTCTCCTTGCGCTTACATAGCGTAATGCAACAGACGTCTTAGTTAGAGTTAGAAACCTTTCATTATTTGGTTCTGAAGTGTTGAATATTCCATTTGCAATACATCAAACTACCACACATCACTTGAACCATAGTAAAAATGGTCTTTGGGGCCAGTCTAAACCTGAAACCCCACAGCAGCCCTCTTTCCTCTGTGAAGGAACACGTGTTTTGGACTGCTGTTCTCAGATTCATTTTGCTTATGTCATGTTTGCTTACTATGGGGACTTAATATCAGAAAGTAGTCAGCAGTGCGAAGTATCTAACAGTGTGTAGTAATAAGATAAAAGAAAAAAGGAAACTAAGTTTCTGTATTGACCTTTGGAATCTGTGAATAAATTACATCAACACAAGTACACAAAGCTTTTGAACTTCTGTCTTGCTTTTACCGTTCAATTCTTTATTGTTTCGGGGCCTGGGAATGGCTTGCTTTTTTTTGGTCCATGCATTAGGACAAACCTGTTAACTTAAAAGAAAAAAATGATGATTGCATTTTCTCCCTCCCTAGGGAAACTATGTCCGATGGTACACTAGTAGCCACTCGTCTCCCCTTTTGTACTTGCCCAGTCACATTGCTTTGGATGCTCTTTTGATTTACTTCCACTTTATCAAGCTAATCCAACTGGGTGTCTCTGCAAACACAACAGGCATCATGGCTGCAAACCGGGCTCCAGTGTTAGAACCGCTAACTAAACATCCCCTAATCTCTGCCTTGGCCTACTGTGCCCGTCCTGTCTGCCCACTTTCATTACTCAGGACAAGGCCAGTACTTCAAAGCTCACTAGTTTTGTAGGTCACGGGTCAGTGTGTGCATCCCCAAAAAAATATAAAATTCCAGCCTCTTCCTCTGTTCATACGCACGCACAAATTACAAGCTTGCATCGTCCTGGAAGAGGGATCCTTTCTCGGACCTTTCATTTCTTTACTGGGGCCTGTTACGACCTAATATCATTTTAAAGTGAGCGAAACAACTAAAACGCATTGTACTAACCTATAAAAAAAGGACACCTAGTCTTTCCACAATGAATGAACAATGTGTCTTAAAAGAAGATGACAAACAGCCTCAGATTTCTCGCTGATCTCGCTGAAAGAGGCTGCGGTTTTTTTTATCCCACCTAAAATGAATTTATCTCCTTTGTTCTCTTATTTTACTTTGTGACAAGTTTAGTGAACAACGGTGTGTATGAACCCTTTAATGCTCCTTTTTTTTCCATGGAAGCTACAGTTGTGTCCTGTTACATTCATGCCTACTTTTGAATAGCTGTAGGTCAAGGTTTACATTACAAGATCACTAATCTGGGAAAACCTTAATCCACCTGTGGACAGAATTCCTCGGGTTAATCCCTTATTTCCTGAAGGAGCGCTACAGTGAAAAAAAGATTGGACTTCACAATCCATGTTTAATAAAACAAAAAACCCATTTATGTCACTAATGAGGCACAATCTTTATTTATGAGGCTTCCTTAGTCACTCATATTGTATCAGTTTAATTTACTGCACTAGGACTATTCAGGTTGTTTACAGTTAATATTCTACACTTGCAATATGGATTCAACTATTTTATAAGTGATTTATCTGTTTGTCTGTCAAATGCCGCAGAGCATGAAGAAAAATACTTTTTACAGTTGCAGTTTCATCAAATTAGTGACCATTTATTTATATAGCACCTTTCAAAACAAAGTTACATAGTTCTATAAAATTGAAACAAAATAAAAAGTAAATGATGAAAATAACCTGTGAAGTACAAAAAAATGAAAAAAAAAACATTTGGTAATCCCTCCAGTGGAAAGGCTGTGAATAGCTCGTTGTCGATGTGCAGTAAATGATTTGCAGTGTTGTAGTTTGGTTTCAAGTCAAAGCGACTGTTTAAAATGAATTAATTGGGCACTGAACAGTGCTGCATTTTTGCAAAGTGAACTGCAACCCAAACTCATCGCTCCAGTTTTCTTAAAGCCCCACTTACCAGTCCAAAGTAAACTACAGCTTGAAAGAGTCAAACCATGTTTAACATGTAGCAAAATCTTCACATACAAGTTGTAAAATGTAGTTTAGTTTTTTTTTTACCTCATGTTTCTTTTCCACTTCGCAGTTAAATTAGGTCACCTGCCAATCTGCGGCCATTCATCCAGCTCCCATGATGCCCTCTGATTCGTCTAACTACTCAGTGTGACACGCTAATCCCAAAGCGGAAGGTGGAAGTTTTACTGATTCTATTTCTACTCTTTAAAACTGAATAGACACGTAGACATGAAACAGCAGGCAGCAGGGAATTTAATTGGACAGAATTAACAAGGACGTTCCTTGTCACCAATGTTGGAACTGCAAAGATAACATGTATTAATACACCTCACAGTAAAAGAAAAATTAAGTGCAGATTGAAGTAATTGAAACGAAACGCAGAATAAAGCCTTATTTCAGATCAATAAAGATGCTGATACACCTTTAAAATAATGAAATATTGTTCATTTAATGAACCTCTTGTCACAGTGCTTGGATATTATTTACCCAACTTAACGTTCCCAATAGCTGATTTGACAACACACAACCAGAGTGTACGCATGATGACATAACGGCACAGCTAAAACAATGAAATCCTCTCCCAGAGCATGTGCAGAACATAGAACTCAGGGGGAAATATTGACCGCAGCGAAAAGTCACTCTTTTTCATAATGCTACATGTTGCTCGACTTTGGGAAGTTATCACAATCACATCTCTGCTAGCAAAAGAAGACTTTAATCAAAGCAGAAAATTACCCTCATTTGAGACTTTATCGAAGCAAATAAACAGACATTCAAAAAACAATCATGAATTGTAACAAAAAGAGCTATGACAAAAAAGATTATATGGAAACATGTTTTCCAAATGTACATACTGTATGTGAAATGACCAAAAGAAGACACAACATCAAACGATTTATACATTGGATCTCTTAAGTTCTGCCCAGGAGCATTAGTTCCAACACGATTGATACTTATCAGTTCGGACATTTCCACCAGCTATATAATGACTTGATGTTGAGATAAATGTACATGGGGCAGGTGCAGCAGTCTGTATTATCTTTGCAATCAGAGAAAGAGAAATACATGAGAAATAATAGAGACATGTTCAAGCTTATATGGATTTGGTCTTTGCTGTGAATCTCAGAATCCACGGATGCAGCGACTAATGTAATGGCACAACGTTAGAGAAATACAGAAGAAATAGACCTATCCATGTCTGTAGTATAGCTGAATAAAAGGAAATAAAGATCCGAGTCAACAAACCGAACGATACGATGGTGATCACAGGCATGTTAAAAAATAAAATTGCAGGTGACACTTAGACAAATATATTGTAGAGAAGCATGCAAATTATGCCATGCAGTCAATGATTAGTGCGGTTGACAATGAATCAGCATTAGTTTGACAAATGTTTTATAAAGACCTCTATTCAATGGTGATGTACACTACTTATAAACAATAGTTAACATCTCTCAAACCAATAGTAGTGGCCTATAGTGGTGCAGTGAGAAACTTCTGAAAGCCGGTTATGTAGAAACAGTTGAAGTACTCTAAACCAATTCAAAACCTTCAACTGCAAATTAGATTTTACATTGATTTCTTTCAAGCTTGACAATGTGTAATGTAAATCTGGCTTGCAGAACATTCTTGAATTTGCAGCACAGAATTAACAAATTTGCAGTCAGATCTCTGTGATAGTTTAGTCATGGTATTCAAGATGTTCTACTTCGGTTTTAGTGAACTATCGCCTTTACAGTGCCCATGCAGCCACCTTTAACTTCCAGAAAGCTCTTGACAAGATCAAATAAAGTAAACTTACTTCATTCATACCTAAAAAAAAAACAAAAAAAACAAAACAGGATCAGAAATGTAATTTATAGGCTGCATGTATGTTGCACATTAGTGCCATATTTATCCATTATTCACAATATATACAATAAGTCTCATCGGACACTCATCAGGGAACGACTGAATGCATCAAGTCATTTTTAAGCTTGAAAACTTTAATTAAAGGCAAAGTCTTCAAGATACACGCACTAATATTGTTGAGTTCTTTCCTTATAATTGTCTGAATTACCATCAACATGTCCTGATGTAAGGTAGAAGAAAATAATCCAACTCCAAGATAAAGGTAACATGTCTTATGCAATGGAACACGCAGGGGAAAGAAAGAGGCAGACCAGGTGGAAAGACAGAAAGGAGAGATTACGAGAAGACAAAATCAAAGAAAAAGGCATCAGACTATTTGATCTCCACCCCAGCAATTAACCCCCATCTCCTTTAGTAACCTAGTGTCATACTTTTCCAGGAATGTAGTGGCGGTCAATGCTTTCCTCCTGCAGGAACATGTGAAGACAGCGTTCGTTCTGGGCCAAGGGATGGCCTGCAATTCTACACCAAACACACAGACAAAAACCACTCGTTAGAAATGCTTTTCGTGGAGACCGGTACAATTTTAGATAAATTAGTTATTTTACATCAGGGTGTACTTTTGTGGTACTGAACAACCGATAATGACATGTGAACTTCAGATTAGGACAACACTTTTTGTGGTAAGAAATCGTACAGATAAACAGCTTTGAGAAAAGTTTCACAAGATTCAATCCTATCAAATATATTCCTTTAGCTCCTTTGTCAACAAGCCATTATTTATCACATTTCAGATGACATACGTTTGATTGATTTATATCTAAGAACACAATGTGCGTCTGAGAAAACAGAGGGCACAATGTGTGATTGTACTTCAGGGTTGAATTTACTGACCTGTTGATGAACTGCTCCAGGCCTGACCGCCGCTCCTCAACAAAGGACTCGTCAAAAAGACCCCCATCCCCACGAAATGGCAACTGTCTCTTCAAGGCCTTGCCCGGCAGAGATGGTACTACAATCTAAAGGTGTCAGGGTTCAGCACAAAGAAAGGGAAAGATGACAAATATGCACAAAAATACAAAAGTCGAAGTCCACACGAGCTGTGCTGAAAAATCACATCTATGGTAACATTTATAGATCGGAGTTCCAGCTTCAAGTAACACAATTATTTGGGATGCAAATAAGTTGATGTCAACACAAACAAAAGAAAAAAAATCATTCGAATTCAAATTTTTACTTTAGTCTATAAAAAACGGATTATGTATTCCCACCAGCAACATTGCCAGTTTTTTATAATTGTAAATATCTGTTTGCAACAGCCAGCCTGCTGAAATGATTAGACGCAGAAACACATTATCACTCACTCACCTTACTGTCCCTTTCCAGCTCAATCTTTAACCACTCAAAGTCGCTGTATCTTCTCCTCACACAGGACTCCTTCAGTTTGAAAATGGGAAGGTTTGTCTACAGAGAGAAGTGCAATTAGTTGGAAGAAAGAAAAAACAGCCCCACCTGGATTTATTTTAAATTAAATAATTTGGCTCATGTAATCATGAGTGCTGGGAGGTGTTGAGTTGACAAAACTATTCTCATGCACCCACAAATTGAGTTTGATTAGTGGCATGAAAGCAAAGTAGTCCAGTAGTTTGGCATGAAAACGCAGTTTCTGAATGAAGAATGTTAACGTTACGTTGAACTAACCCCTTCTCTGATCAACGAAATTATGAAACAGTACAAATGTCACATTATATAGGAGGAATTCTAATGTGGGTCATCAACATCTGACACTGTAGTGAAGAGAAGTAAACGGTAAGTTATAATAATGACACGTTAGCATCTGCTTCCGGAAAATGTTTTCGTTCAAATTTAGCAGTGTCAGCGGTTTTTTTTAAACTACTCGCCTTATGCTCAACTGCCGGTTTAGATAATACTGAACTTAGTCAACTTATAACGTCTGACATATTTAACTTTTCTTGAGTAATAAACTTTCCCGCGTGTAATGTCTCCAATTTCCATGAAACTGCCTTCATTTGCCACCATTAGTAACGTTATCCTACATGTCACAAGTTAAACGTTAACCGTGAACGTCACTCTTCGCATACGTTCACTAAACTTTAGCATCGTATGTTTAAAGTATGTTTGTTAAAAGGAAGACTAATTGAACCTTCTTATTTATATGAGTCTAAGGCATGCAGACGGTATTATAAATATTGATGGGTGTGTTAAACAAACTTCTTCAACCCAACCTTGCTAACTTAACGTTAAGTTAAACCTCCAATGCTGTCTGAGGCCCTCGGCAATCCCCGGGCCTTGATTTTTACTGGAGCGCCATCTTGAACTACTCCAGGAGCATACCGTTAACGTCCCAGCCCGGTCGCTGTGTTGACTCCAGCACCGCGGATAAACATGCTAACTAGCTAGCATCAACAGTAATTACCAGTTAGCTTAGCAGATAAATGCTAGCATCGCAAACATGTGGTTCAGCTCTTGATTTAAAAACCTACCCGCATGCGAACTTCATAATTTGTGTAACGGTTCCGTCCGACTCCGACGGTTTGTGGATCACTAACGTCTATTTCCAGGTAGTTGCTAGGGGGGCCGTACGCGTCCGTCAGGTCCTGGGGCTTGGAATTCAACCGGCGAGTATCGGCCACCGAAGGGTCTGTCATTTTGTCGGTTGTAATTTTATGGACGACCAACGGCGAATCAAACCAACTAAATGATCGGTAGTATCTTAAATCTCATCCGAAGACATCAATTGGTTGCGTTAGCTGCTCCCGGTTCAGCTAGGGAAGTAGCGCTAGCTGACTTGTGTCGCTCTCTTCTTGCGTGGGCCAGCTGCCCTGCGCCCTTCCCGTCATGAATCTGAAGAATGCGTAGAGTCCTCGCTCACAAGGAGGCGAGCTGCACTCCCTCTAGTGGACAGTGAGATAACTCCTACTAGTCAGATTGAACCAGCCAGGTTGCTACAATAAGAATCATGGCTGTGATGCAACAGAAATGTACACGTAGATGGACATGTAACGTTATATTTATTAAACAGGTCATGACACAACGTCTAAATAGCACACCCAATAGCAAATGCGTGTTTTAAAAAGTAAACGTAAGGGTTACAATAAACTACCAATCAAACTCAAAAAGTACATTAACAGATATTAAGAAATGTAACATACACATTAATATGATTAAAAAAGAATGAGCTAGGTTGAAGCTATTGTTATATTAGCCTACTATGCAAGCATACCATCTTGTTATTCTAATTTTGAGTTACCACTTTCTAATGAGCCATCATTGGTTGAAGTGGCTTTTTCTTATGCAATAGGAAGGACTTACTTATGTCGTATAGACTCCTCTCAAGGCCTAATGAAGACATGTATGTTGTGTTGTGTGTGAATACTAAATTTGGCTAGCATTTGTCCTTCAATTTAGTGATAATACCGTTATAAATATATGAATCCATTAATAGATGCTAAATAGTTGCTCAACTTCTAATAATCCATCAAGTTATCTGAACATTCTAATATTATAATGTCATTATAAAGGGTATATACAATACACAATCTAGTATTCAAATTATAAACAGGTGTTTGTGTTGTATTGTAGCAGTTCTAAAATATTTCCAGACTTGACAACCCCAGTTTGCAGATAACATTAGAAAGTGAAGATTTTTATCCATTGTTAAAGCCAATAGCTCATCCGCTGAAGTTTATAAACCTTTTATATATAACACCTTGTTATAAAATTTAACTACACATATTGTGTTTTTTCTCAGTACTTAAGTGAATTGTGAACATTGAGATATTAGATGTCATAATAAAACATCTCTAAAACCAACATCCAGTTAATTACTACTTTTACAAATGTTACCAAACACACAGCTATGCATCGTGTGCAAGCCATTTTACTTCTAAATTAAAATTACATTTGAATATGTTAATCATTTTGGGATTTAGGCACATGACTTTGTTTCATTACACAATATCTTATAAAAGGTTGAATATATAAAATACACACGTTTCAATACACAGCAAAACCATATCACTAAACTCAATTTAGGCAAAAAATGTAAAACCTGAAAAAAACCCTGACTAAAGCTAAATGTAAAGTCAGTGATTTTACTATTTATCACCCTTTAAATCACCCCAGGATTGCATTCCTGTTTTATTATTACAAATATAATCCCTACATTTTTCTTTGGGCTTTTCCTCCTCCTGCTCAGCTGGGTAAGGCTGGGTTTTATGGTTAATGACAGTTAAAAAAACATGGTACAGAAATGACATGATGATAAGTTATGTGAAATATGTATAACCTATAATAAAGTATACGTTTTAGGAATAATTGTGCTTAAATCAGGAATTATGAGGGATTATCTAAATACTGTTTTTTGGATATGCAACAAAAAGAGCGAAAACTAGAGAAAACATAGTTGCCCCAAAGGGGTTGATAAGCACTTGATATATGATCATACTTTGAAGCATGTTTTTAAAAGTAACTTGTCAGGAATGAAAAGTAATATATAAAGAAAGTTTTTTTTGGTTACACTTAGCCTCTGCATTAGGTTATTTGTGTTAATTTGTGTTGATGACTTTAATTTAATCAAATTGCTAGGTTCCTCGCAGAGGTTTTCTTCTCATCAAGGGGACAAAACATTTGTGATCTTTGCAGTCGTATAGGAATATCTGCTTTGTAATTTTTGCCTGAGATACCTCCTAAACAGAAACCATCCCCTCCTCGGACAAGACAGTGGTGGTAGAAGAGGAGCCGGAGTTGGACAGGTCCCATTCGCTCTCAGGGATAGAGGAGGCCTCGCTGTCAACTTGAGCAACATGGCAATACTCGCGGACAATACAGGGACGCTCGTTGTAGTTAAAACTCTCTTTCAGGCCTTTAGGGAATTGAAACCAATCCTAAAAGAGAAACATCTTTGACTTGTTTTGCCTTCACATCACATGATGGTATCCTTGGTAACTTCTGAATATATAAATATTAAGTTTGAATACAGGAGAGCATGCAGCTCTGGATGTTACTGACCTCGATGTTGTGAAGTTTTGGAGATGGCTTAGGAACCACAGGGATGAAAATGATTCTGATCCTGTACGGGAGGTAAGCACATTTTACTGTCACATGACTATAGCTCACTACATTACTTTTGTTTCCCCCATCTCATTGGCATAGTTCTTTGCGATGAGAAGACACTGAACAAGAATGCTCTTACATATCAAACGATTGAAAATGCATTGGCCAAAGTGAATAATATTTCTATCATCACTTGTATGTATTGCTGTTTTAAACAATTCTTTACAACACAATAACGACTAATAACCCTTTGGTTAGATACATATAGGACATATGAAAAAGCATTACATGACCCACCTTTCATGGTGCAGCAGCATCATGACCAGTAGGATGAGGATGAAAGCCCCCACCGCGTAGAGCACTGGGTTCCACACGGACATTGACATGTCCATCTGATTGGCTTTTGAGAATAACTTAGTTATTTTTCCACCCCAAACCTTATTTTTCCATGCTTTTGTAACCTTTGTTTACCTTACAACCTTTGTATTGAGACACACCGGTTAAACTTTTTGAAAAGCTTCTGACATACTGACTCTGTGTCTGAGAAATGAATGTTGCATGTCCAAGAAATGTGAACTATTACATACCAGTTCTCTTTGACTCATACAATTAAGTTCATATTTGTTTTATTTATTAATTATTTTATTTATGTTTAACGCAAATATCTTCCCTTCAGGTATAATATATGAAATAATTGCCTCTAGTTCATCCTACCGATCCTTCCTCAAGGCTTTTCCTATTAAAAAATTGTTTTACATATTGTTACACATCCTGATGGCTTTTTTGATTCATTAATGAATGAATTCCTTTTCCTGTACCTGTGCTGTTGTTAGATCCCCAGAGCACAGGCTCACTCCAGTCACTCCAGAATTCAGACTCTCCACAAAGAGACGACACTCTGCTCCTCACTTGCACCTCATACAGGGATTTCCTTGAGGGCAAGTTGATGCAGTATTCCTTCACGTCAGTACTAACCTTAAAAGTCTGTGGACAGTGAGATGGAGTTGAGAGAGGAGATGGGTGAAGACTGGAAAAATAAAGATGTGATATTTTTGATCTTTCAAACTGCCTACCTCCCAGTTCCTGTTGTTGATCCTGTAGCGACCCTCACTCTGCACACAATTTGTCTGGTTCCAATTGACCCACAGGTTGGAGTCGGATCGATTCTGAGCAGTCACGTTAGTTGGTGGATTTAACTTGACTGGAGACGACACAGCCCATAAAATAATCCAGAATACACAACATGATGAGAAGGTGGTAGGGCAACCAATGTACTGTCACCCTTGGAATGGGCTTCTTTTTATTATTATTGTATATATCCAAATAACATCTCCATTCCTAAAGAATATTAGACATTGATGTTCCAGTTGTGCAGCATTTCTTCAATCAAACTCACAGATTTTATCTCCTTTATGGATTGATTTGCAATATTGAATTGTACCTTCTAATGTTGTGTTGCAACCCAGTAAATAAGCATACCTTTGTTTTTAAGAAAATGCTCCTTCGGTTTATTCTGTTGGCCATGTTGAAGTTGAAGTCTGCTGTAAAATCGCCCGAACCTCTGCCCATTGCGGTAGGGCTGTTTACATCCAGTGTTTATATTGGTCTCCAACAGATAGGTGGGGCACTCACTGACCTCTTCATTGTTGAACCTGTGGAGAAATCACAATTCTGACATTGCAAAAAGTGGTGGTTGGATTTTTTGGAATACGTTTTCCATTTAGGACACCAGGACTGGTGTCTAACAAACTAGTATGCTATTCTGTCCATATGCGTAATTACACTTTATTAATTTCCTTTGGGTCTCATCTCTAATATCACCAATATTATAATCAATGTAATACATGTATAATCTATTAATATGGACACATGAAAAACTAAACCACTGTAGTTGTCATCAAGATAAATCAGAGAAATGATTCATGGAGAATTGATCTCCACACTTTCGAAAGCAGACCATAATAGCGGATGGAAAGTGAACGCATACCAGATAAATTGACAAATAAATTAACCAACCATACTCCCCCTGAACGGAATATATTGAAGAACTTGTTTTACTTTTATTGTTCACGTAATTCCGACATTTTATTTATTGCACTTTGATCAGTTCAGATGTTGACAATCGATTTGTTAGGGTTTCTGTCAATGACTACTAACCAGCTGTAGAAGGTGTAATTGACTTCTGGAGTCCCCTCCTTATCCCAGGAACATTGAACATGGTTCAGGTTCACCACCAAACAGTCTACATCTGTCAGAGACACACAAGGGTTGAGGCAGAATAGTTCCATGATGAGCACAAATGAAAAATAACAGGGTTACACTTTTATAACCTTAGCAAAGGACGACTGGTGAACGGCAGTCCAATCACACACACACGCACACACACACACACACACACAAACACACACACACACACACACGCATGCATACATACATACACACACACACACACACACGCAATGAGGAAATGGCGGCACCATGACGTCAAAGGGAATTTACACAAAATGTGCTTGACCAAGGAAGTAAGACTTTAGGATAACATTTAGCTACTAAATAAGGCCTAATCATATTTATTCATCGTACATTTCTCACCATTCTAATAGGGTTCATGTTTAGAAAATAAAGGATTAAAAATATGGTTAAAATCACTCATACCTTGTAAAATGTTTTTTTTTGTCATGGATGATTAACTATGATTAGATAAAAAATCGAAACAATTAAAGCAGCTCCACATTACGTTGTCAAATGTTAAACAGTTTGATCACGCCAGAAGCAGTTTTCAGACTCATCCGAATGGGCTAAACAGTTATTAATAACATCACAATTTACCCATTTTTAGTTTTTCCTTTTAAATGTTCTTACCGGGTGGTTCTTTGGCAAACACGTGTCCTGTCAGACAGAGAAGCAGAAGCAACATAGTCGCCATTGTGACACCTAAAAACAGGAAGCTCTGAGCATCAGCGCCGTGTGCTTCTACCACTCTGAATCGATGTGGTACATATTTCAGGCGCTGTGGCGTTCTGTGCGTTCTCTTTCCTGTGAGCGGAAGCTGTTTAGTTAGTTGGTTGAAAATCAAGATGACACTCTTGCAGTTTGGCCTTCTGATGTATGGCTGTAATTTAAAATATAGAGACAATACAAAAACATGTAAATAGCAAGAAAGAATTGTATAACCAAATGTTTGGTTATGTTGTTAGCAGATTCATACATGGGACATTTATGACTTAATCTCAGGTATGTTAATGTGTGTTTAGTTTATTACCGCTACTACAGATGGTCCAAGGTCAGGAAACCTGCTGCTTCAGACCATTTTACATATTTTCTGCAGTATATTGGGGGAGATAGATTGGTACTTTCTCAATATTGGGGGGACACAACCCCCCCAATGGATGCGTGGTTACGCCTATGTAATACATCTTGAAGGGTTTTTGTTACCAAAAAGCGTTTTTTTACATTTTAAACCATTAAGCAGCTTGATTTCTTGGCAAAAAAAAAGTAGTAGTAGAGAGAGAGAAAGTCAAATCCACATCATGCATTGTATATGTTTGTGGTTATACATTAAGTTTATTGTAAAGTGTTACTGTTTTTATTATTAGTATTTTGTTCATGACTACTGGATACAATCAAAATGCGCACAAAGAACACTGTGAACAATTTTGTCACATGGACACTGTGACAGATGTTTGTCCTTTTTAACACACTCAACGAGGAGCTAAAACACACTACAGGTTTCACTGTTTTTGTATCGGCTGTTCCATAGTTGAGTTCTGTGGGTTTTGTTTCCTGTCAAAGGAAACTGTGGCTCATGAAGCAACATCTAAAGTGTGTACACCAACGCACATACGAACAGCTTGTCCAAGTGGTAATCCATGTGTAGTTATTTGTCAACTGTAAAGATTAATCTTGTCAAAAGAAATACTGGAAATAAAAATGTATATGATTGAATAACCTCCTGCATGATGTGTGTTATAGTGCATATTGTACTTTTGCCCGCAAAATCATGACCACTAGAGCTGTATCCAAGTTATAAGTAAGATAAATCAAGCCAAACATTAATACAATGACCATGTGCATGAGAAAGAATGAATGCACTAGTAATCCAATATTTAAATATCTGGGCAAGAGTTGGCATAGTTCACAAGTCCTCAACCGTACAAATTGCTTTTGATTTTTTTCTTCTTATATACTCAGAAAGCAAAAGAGTTTCAGTTCCCGAAATGTGTCCTCAGTGGCCTCATTTACTTGCTGGCCAGTTGTAATTGTAACTGCAAAGATTTAATGTTACTTTGCTTTATTTAGTAAAAGCATCAACTCTCCAAGAAGGACATTCAAAACAAAACTCAAAATTGCATACTGATATTGAGCAACTTTGCAACCCTTGTTGCACTTTACTGAGAATGTGATTCTGTGCGATGATTAGACCGATAAGCGAGCTTCCTTCCGTTATTTAATTTCACTACTTTTTCCTGCAAATGTGAGGTGCATAGATGCTTGAATGATAAACTGTGGAAGCTTCTTTTGAAAAAATAATATAAACACATGAAACAGATGAAATACCTTTAAAAAAGGTATTTCATCTTCGACAAAAGTGTGAATAAAAATGTTTTATTTAAAATTGTGATGTTGCAAGAAATATGTTACTTGTTCTTCTGAGTTTGTATCTCTATGTGGAAATGCACTTATTGTAAGTCGCTTTGGATAAAAGCGTCAGCTAAATGACATGTAATGTAATGTAATGTAATGTAGTGTAATGTAATGAGAGGGGTCGCTGTTTTGTGTCATGACGACAAGACTTTTATTTTGAAGAACCGGACGTTACAATGTTTTGATTACTGCCCCGGAAGAAACCGTTATTCAGCCGTTTCTCTTTGAGCAGTATTTCACCATCAAAACAGAGACCGACTCCACGGCAAATGTAACCGTTTCAACGGAAAGCCACAATGGGGTTCACACCGGGAGGCTTTCTTGGTGACACACCGTCGAAGGTGCCTCCGTTGTTTCCTTTTCTGTTGACGTTCCTGCTCGTCGGGAGCCGAGGCGACAGCAACGCGATGGACAACGTCTCGACTGAGAGGCTGGCCGAGGAGAGCCACCGACAGGACAGTGCCAATCTACTCATCTTCATCATGCTCCTAACGCTCACCATCTTGACCATATGGTTGTTCAAACACCGGCGATTCAGGTTCCTGCACGAAACGGGACTCGCCATGATCTACGGTGAGACCCCCGTTTACAATCTCCTCAAGGAACCGGAAGGTTGGGTTAGCTAAGTCAGGTTAGCGTCATGCTAACTGGCGTTGTTGCCGTTCCGCTCCTCAAACTATACCGGGAAGATAATTTGACAAACACGTGGGTGGAGACACCCGAGGAATGTCATGTAACGTTGTAAACAATCTGTTCGTGTCGCTCGGTGTACGCATTTAAGAGGATTGTTATTTGTCCAATATGAACTGTCAACAATAGTCACGTCATTTAGAGTTGAACGGTATTAGGATTGTGGATTTTCTTTTCTTTTTGTGTTCTGCCACCGCTTTGTGTATGGAGGACTAAAAGTGCCACAATTAAGTAAATAAATACACAATTAAATAATTACTTAAATGTGTCATTAATTAATTAAAAATAGAATTAAATACATAAATGTGTTAATAAATGTGTCATTAATTAATTCAAATACAGATTCATGTTATGTAAAATACATATATACTTATTTCACTATTTACATTTACATTTCATGATCCTGCGTTGCAGTGCTTCATGAATTACTTAAAACTGTCAAACTGACCCATCAAAGTCAGTGGGCGGGGCTAACGCGAATCCAGTCTGATCCATTGCTTTGGTAGAGTACCTGGCCACGGCAGTATTTTGTTCCTGGTCCAAACTCTTTGTGGCATATAGATGGCCACCATAAGCTCATTAGGTCAGTGATATTAGCAGATAAACAATGCATCTTTCTAGATGTTTCATTACAATTCATGTGTTTGCAACAGGTGGAGATTTGTTGTCCACGTTGGGGTGGATGGATTCAGTCGTTTAGTAGCTCTGCATCAATCCAGTATCCGGAATTGATTTGTCTTGACTTGATACACAGGGTAACCAATCAGGCGTTAGGTTCCGCCTACCAACTTTTGATGGGTCAGTTTGACAGTTTTAAGTAATTCATGAAGCACTGCAACGCAGGATCATGAAATGTAAATGTAAATAGTGAAATAAGTATATATGTATTTTACATAACATGAATCTGTATTTGAATTAATTAATGACACATTTATTAACACATTTATGTATTTAATTCTATTTTTAATTAATTAATGACACATTTAAGTAATTATTTAATGATGTGTTTATTTATTTAAGTGTGGCACTTTTAGTCCTCCATATTTGTGTAACGAATTGGTAAAAACTTAAATTGTTGGAAAATACAAGACGAAATAGCTCGATAAAATACTTTGCTCTGCCACAGAACTGTCACTGAATAGATACTTTCTTCTTTCCGTAATTAAGACCAATAATGAATTTGTCCTGGTTATCCTTTTATTCTAAGGCCCAATTCTAATTAAAGTCTTTGGCACAAATAAATAAATAATTAACAGCTTTCCTAAGTGGAAGAAGGAATTACACAAGCATCCCCGGGGTTCTCTTGCAAACTTCTGCAAGGACTTTTTCATCTCATATATATAAACATTGTATGCTTTCCCCACTTCTTCTTCCCCAAAGGCGTGTTGGTGGGTGTGATCCTGCGTTTTGGCGTCCATGTGCCCCAGAACATGAGTGACGTGATCCTTGGCTGTGCGGTCAACGCCAGTCCAGCTACTCTGCTGGTCAACGTCAGTGGGCGCTTTTACGAGTACACTCTGAAGGGCGAAGTCAGCCGCGGCAAAGGTCACCAAGTGCAGGACGATGAGATGCTGAGAAAGGCAAGGGGATGAACACATGTTTGACGTGATGGAGGGTGCAAGTGGTATCTTTTGCCCCTCTAGTATGAAAGGGGCACCAGCCAAATAGGAGAAAAATTATGTATTTTATTGCGCTGAATTTAGACTTTGACATATATCTAAAAATCATCTTTGTCTATAGAAATCTGCTTTTTTTTAGTTACTAGTTTTATACCCAAAAGGACGCAATTGATTGATAACCGCCTAATGTCTTCAGGTGACTTTTGACCCTGAAGTGTTTTTCAACATTTTGCTGCCTCCCATCATCTTCCACGCCGGTTACAGTCTGAAAAGGGTAAGAGAGCTTTGATTTATGACACCCTCATAATGTCAATTAAGAGTTCTAATTTTGAAGTTATTTTTTCATTATTAGATTGTATTTTAATTTTTTCATACACATGCTTGCAAACATATTGAGATACTTTTTCTCTTATTATTTATATAACCCGAGCTTAACCATTGGTAATGGACACCCTCTGTTTTGATTAATCTGTGATCCTCTTTGTCACAGAGACATTTCTTTAGAAACATCGGCTCCATCTTGGCTTATGCTTTTGTGGGCACAGTTATCTCCTGCTTTGTGATTGGGTAAGTCATTTATTCACCTCTGAACACAGACTGAAATGGAGGAACAGATCGAGCAAGCCAGAGGAACCAGTGCTTTGACCTGTACACATTCTTCTTTGCTCCTAGGCTGATCATGTATGGCTTTGTGTCCTTCATGAAAGCTGTGGGCCAGCTCCGGGGCGATTTCTTCTTTACCGACTGCCTCTTCTTCGGAGCCATCGTCTCAGCAACAGACCCAGGTAGGTCGTGCCGTATTAGCTTCTGGCTGATGGATAGCCTTTCTGCCCTGAGGCCTTTCTCGCGCTCCTGTCCTGCTGTACAGTTATTGTGTGTCTTATTCTCTTGAGGTCATTTTTCTTCTCTGTGCCTCAGTGACGGTGCTGGCTATCTTCAATGAGCTAAAAGTAGATGTGGACCTGTATGCTTTACTCTTTGGCGAGAGTGTCCTCAACGATGCTGTGGCCATCGTACTCTCTTCGTAAGCAATGATTAATTACACACTGCATGTACACACACACACACAGCCCACACAACACTTTCATTTCATCAAATCATCAGTTGTTTCACATTAAAAGATATTTTGATCTTTTTTAAGAGTATCTGCACTGTTCTGAGTGTAATTCGCGTCAGCTTTTTGTGTTTAACATTGCGTATGACTGGACACTTCATCGTACTAACATCCGTCCCTGTCATTTCACTGCTTGCCTTCCTTCACCTGTCCGTGTCATTCACCGCCTACCTGAACGTATGTATGCAGCGTTCTCCTCCGCTTGGAGAAGCAGGGTAGACGCGGGGCCGGAGCTGTGAGCTCCCCAGGGGACGGTGGCCCGGTCAGGCCACAGGGGGAGGTGGAATGGCTGGCAGTAAACCAGACATTCGCTCCCCGGTGGGTGGGTGGGTGGTTTTGTTTGAGTGCACTGGCAGAGTTACAGAGTTACAGAGCTAGAACCCGATCGTCGGGAACGAGTTCCTTCGGTGCATCGTTTTGTAGCTTGAAAGTAGATTTGACCCACCAACAGTTAGGATCATTGTTACCCTTTCAAAACCAATCTTTGGCTGATTTTAAACTTTTCCTCTATGTTCTATAGAGGGCACCATGCTGGTGAAATATTACTGCTATTTTATTATGTTGTTGGTCTTGATTTCATTTGGACAGCTCTCTTCCTTGGTAGCACCTATGCCTATAATGCATTAGAGACATTGGTATACAATCTGTTTATAGCACTGTATAAATAGTTATAAGCCTCAGACATATTTATAATGCTTGTAAAAATAATCATTTTTAGAGCATTTTGTAATGACAAAAGGTCAGGTAACATGATACTTCATCATAGGGATCAAGGATCATAGGGTTTTACCACATCTTTTCATAATACATTGTAATCGCATTGGTAATGCACTATAATGTAATTATAAGTGGTAATTGTTTGCTTGAAGTTATGTAGAAGTCTGTTGTTCTTTCATAGATTTATTGATTCTTTTTTTCACTTTACAAACAATGACCACTTGGAATTACTTACAATCAATTTGTAATCCATTATGACAATGTATTGTAAAAAAATGTAATATCCAACAATAACTCTTATTGGATATTGGAATGGTCATGCAAGATCCAAGATCCAGTTGGAATTAAGCATGCAGCATCCTAATTTCCCCCCTTTTTGTGACTGTAAAACCCAACTCCAGTCAATGTTTTTAAAGTCTGTTGTTACCTTTTTTTATGGAGAAAGCCAGCTAATCTCCAAAATGTAAACAAAAATCATTGCCACATTAAGATGGTGATATCAGCCATTATTGGATTTGGGTCGCTGCAGTTTTTATTTGATGCCTGGCTTTGACATTTTTGTTTCTTTATTAGCATGTCATTAACGTGTCACCAGATTCTTAGTAAGTGCCTATTTCCTTTTTTACCATGTGCATGTTTTTATTTGCTTGTACTCTGTCTATCTGCCCCTCAGCTCCATCGTGGCCTACCAGCCTGCAGGAGACAACAGCCACAGCTTTGAGGCCATGGCCATGTTGAAATCCTTCGGCGTCTTCCTTGGCGTCTTTAGTGGCTCCTTTGCTCTTGGGGTGGTGACCGGATTCATGACGGCTCTCATATCCTGCGAATCTCGCCCGCTAATGCATAATGTATTTTTATACACATTGGTATGCATAGGCAGATAGGATAACATTAGAGGGTTTGTATCAGATGTTGTCTTACTCATTTAAGTTGCTGCTGTTTAATCATTATATGGTTTGAGTATGTTTGAGTCTGAGCCAGTGAAGCTGTTACAAATCTCCATTTCTACACTGCGGGTCGACTGTGTCTGCGCTGCCTCTTGTTTAAATCCTTGACTTTTCATCACGTGACCAAGTTCACTAAGCTGAGGGACTTTCCCTTGCTGGAGACGGCGCTCTTCTTCCTCATGTCCTGGAGCACCTTCCTATTGGCTGAGGCCTGCGGGTTCACAGGTACAACTTATACATATCACAACGTATATATATCCTTAAATGGCCCCGTGAGGGCATCTCACCATAGCCTTTGATGCTCTCCGATCCACTTTGTGAAGCCCTCTGGTGAAGTCTTGTTCGTGTGTTTTGAGTGATACGGAGGTGACGCCTGTGTATGTTTGCTTTCAATCAGGCGTGGTGGCCGTGCTGTTCTGTGGGATCACTCAGGCTCACTACACTTTCAACAATCTCTCCCCTGACTCTCAGGACAGAACTAAACAGGTGATGCACAACCACGTATCTTTGTTCTTTTGTTTACCTCACTGATGGTTCCTTCTTTATTTTTGCGGTTCATTGAGGAGGATGTGATGGTGTAAGAATATTTTTGAATACCAAAGTATTACCTCGACGTGTAAAATATTTTTCTTTGTAAATTTGACAATACAGGTAACATTTACCACTAATCCAAACCTCAGTGTACGAAAAGGAATGCTTGTAAAGTTTACAAGACATTTTCCCATGACGCCTTACTTCCAGAGTAACGTGACTGCAATGTGAGCTTTTCTCTTTCAGTCGTCCGGCAGTTTGTTTGCAATAATTGTTTGTCTGCCCCCCCACTAGTTGTTTGAGCTCTTGAACTTCTTGGCAGAGAACTTCATCTTCTCCTACATGGGTCTGACTCTCTTCTCTTTCCAATCACACGTCTTCAACCCATTGTTCATCGTCGGAGCCTTTGTATCCTTTACTGTGATTGGTGTTAAGGCTTCCTGCATCCCGTAAATGTAGAAAATGTTTCTAATGAAGCCATCATGCTTGATGTTCAGTATCAGTGCCAGAATGTTGTTTCATAATGTTTTAGAAGCTGGACTTGGCTCCATTAGTTATG
This sequence comes from Pungitius pungitius, assembly GCF_949316345.1. Lineage (NCBI taxonomy): Eukaryota > Metazoa > Chordata > Actinopteri > Perciformes > Gasterosteidae > Pungitius > Pungitius pungitius. The sequence goes on along the minus strand of NC_084915.1, from coordinate 9,533,595 downwards.
GATAACAGTTATGGTTGATGTATTTTTCGAAGAAGGTTTGAGTGAAAGAGCCCGGGAATAACAGCACTTGTTAGTCGACACATTTTGAAACTAGCTTCTCCCCATGCTTATGTTCCATCCCAGCGGTGTTACTTTGCAGTGTGTTGCGTCCTTGACCTTCCTCGTGCAGCTGGCGGTGTTTCTGGGCAGGGCTGCAAACATCTACCCTTTGTCCTTCCTGCTCAACTTGGGCCGCAAGAACAAAATTGGATCCAAATTTCAGCACGTCATGATGTTTGCAGGTACGGAGCTGTAAATAAAGTCTCTAATGTCCCAAAAGCATAATCTTAAGTCTCTTGGACCAAAATTAATTAATTCTTTTTTACAGCTGGGACCATGTTCTGTTAAATTTAAAAATCGTAAAAGGATGATTAAACCCTGTTGTTAAAAAATATGAATTAGCCTAGATATTGTGTGTTTTCTTCAACACTCCTACTTAGATTTTTACAGATAGCTGCCTGTGCGTCAGCTGATATTTACAGTTGAAACTAGCACCCCCACCTTTTTGTGCACCTAATTGTTTTCATACCATCAGCCCTGACGTACTTGTGTGGGTTGATCTGACCTCTTCTAGGGAAATATTTACCAAAGGATACGAACATTAGGTCAAATACATGTTGGGACTTTTCTTCAGTCAACGATGAATAATATAAATAACCTCACTCAACGTCTCTGACACGCTGCCTTTTCAGCAAAACACACTCACCGTTTCTCCACCTTTCACTGTTTGGTTACCCGTCCCCGCCAGGACTACGTGGGGCGATGACCTTTGCCCTTTCAATCAGAGACACGGCGACTTACGCCCGCCAGATGATGTTTTCCACTACCCTCCTGATTGTCTTCTTCACTGTCTGGATCTGTGGAGGAGGCACCACGCCGATGCTGTCCTTCATGAGCATCCCGTAAGGCTGCGCGTCTGCCTGCATGCGTTTGTGCTTCTGTGCGCTTCAACACCATCTGCCGAACGCTCCATTTAAACGTTTTTTATGTCGACTGCGGCTGTGTTTCCTTTTTCAGGGTGGGTGTGGACTCTGATCAGGACAACCCTGTGAGTAATTAGTGTGAAAAGAAGTCACTTGTTTTTGAAGGTTTTGTTGCTTTGTCAAGTTGACATTCCTAAATAGAAGTTGAAATAGAGTGGTAATTTAAAAAAAAGTTGCATATTTTGCTTAACAGAATGCCGCGGTGTTGGATGGATCCCAGCGGAGGGACACCAAACATGAGAGCGCCTGGCCCTTCAGGATCTGGTATAACTTTGACCACAAGTATCCTTTTGAGTCATGGATTGCCTATTTAAGGTCCTCCCTCCAGAAGTGCAGTTGCTCTATTCGGCCTTGGACACCAGAGGGGGCTCTTTCCAAACTGTAAGAACTACAGTATATACCAGTAACTTCATCTTTCTGGAGAGGGGGTTCACAGATGAGGCACTGATGTTGGTAAATTGTTTAGCAGTTCATTTGTTTATTTGAAAGTAAGTGTTGTAAAAACTGTTAATAATCCTTGACAAAAGTTTGTTCTCCAGCTACCTGAAGCCCCTCTTGACCCACAGCGGCCCTCCACTCACTTCTACCATGCCCACCTGTTGTGGACCGCTGGCCCGATGCCTCACCAGCCCACAGGCCTATGAGGTCAATTCATAAATACATTTTCATTCATTATTATCTTCAATTGTAAAGAAAACACAAAGTGAATTCCATATTTCTGTGTAGCTGTATGTATGAATATGTGTATGTGTGTATTACGGAAGTAACCAAAGTTGCGTTAACTGCGTTTAAATATTTTATCACATTAATCTTAGCCACATTAATTGCATGGATTAACGCATTCATTATGACAGCCCTAATACAAATATGTAAGAACATTGTGGTGAGATCCCTAAATGGATATAACAATCGTTTCCCAATACAATCTCCAGAACGAAGGCCGGCTCTTCGACGACGACTCTGACTTCGTCCTGAATGACGCCACTGTGAGCTCCATGTACGCCGACGTCACCGTCAGCACCGACGCGTCTGGCCGCACCGTCAACCGCTCGTCCTCCGGCACAAGGGGCCCGTCTGATGACTGTGTGGATCACGACCTGGCGTTGGCGGAACACGAGGTGGCCATCAGGGGCACGCGCCTGGTCCTGCCCGTGGATGACCCGGTGGAGCCCCCGGCCACTGTCACCTTGCCCCCCCCTCCGTCCCCGCCCTGCTCCGAGCCTCGCAGGCAGAGACCGTGAAAAGGTTTAACGCTTATCAGGATGCAGCTTCGGTTTGATTTTGCATCCATTGTTTGGATTTGTTGTAAACGAAGTGCACCTCAAGTCTAAAGGTTACTGGAAAGTTGCATATTTGAGGAGCTTAAAAAAAATGGGGCTGTTGTATTTGCTCCTACGTTTGTACTACTGTGGTGAAATACCAGTTCTTATCTATCCTCTATTAGAGCCCCAACTCCCATTTCTCCCATCATCCCTAAATGTTACGAATGCACTTTCCTCTTTTCTTCGGGTGAAGTTGCTCCGGACAACAGGACCTTGTAGGTGTCTAGCGTACAAGTATTTGTAAGATGACCTACATTCTCATTTTACACACTTCCCTGGTACTTTTAACTTTGCACTTGTTCAACGTATTAACGTTCAGTGGTGTCAAAGAATATTTACACTATGTTTCTGCATCTATCCACCGGCTGATACGTCCCTCAAAAAGTTAATATGTGGGGGAGGCTCCAAAGGAGGATCTGGGGATTGTGATCAGCCATGGTGGGAAGTTAGGAATTTTAGATGTGGACAAGAAACAAAAGTGCTTGAAGATTGTAAGAAGATGCCATTTGGCCAAAAAGCTCAAGCTGCATCCGTATAGAATCGTCTCCACTAACTTACATTTTTGAGCGCTGCCTTCCACTTTTCTTCTGGATCAGTCTTTTCCACTTATTCATTTATTTATGTAACATTAAATGATTTATTTATTTATTATTAATTTATTGTTGTGGTACTTTAATGATGATCTCGGTGGGGAAAGGCTGTTTTTATCTTTTTCTTAACAAAGCACTACAACTCTTCCAACGGAAGGTACTTGGTCTGGTAGAGCAGTCAAGAGGGAGGTGGATAGTCATCCCCGAAGCGTGTTCTGTTCTATTCTAACATGCGTGTGCATGTAAAAATATCTCCTTCCTGTTCTGTAGCAGATCCTACTTTTAGGAGCTTTCCTGAGTGTGTATTTTATAAGGTGGTGTGTCGCTAATGTCAGAATGAAATCGTTCAATCTATCAATGTGGTTATCCGGGCTAACGTCTGGTTTTTCTGTTTTTATCTGATTTAATTTTCTTTCAACATAAAAAAAGAAAAGTAACTTCTGTTTTTTATCATCAAAATGACTGAGGGCTGGCGGAACTGTTTTGACTTAAAGTGCCTATTCAGAAATGACTTAATGTAGATTTGTATATATTTTGATTTGCTAATGTGTAGTAGGATTATCTTTTAAGAACCTTTGACTGATGTTAAATATTGTGCTCCCGGTATAATTAGGCCATTTGGTGACTGCCTGTATAGTGGAAATCACAAGCCTGAAACGTTGTACTATTATTAATGGCAAATACGTATCGCTAATTTATTTGATAGAGCAATTGTGGAAAATATTTAGTAAGTGCCACATTTAATTGATCAAAAAATTAAATGTGGCCCTTTACCATGAAGCTATTGGGTGACGTATTTGAATGCAAATATATACTAAGGGCGAGGGAAACACACCGCAGACTTTTCCCAAATGCATTCCCAGCCTTTTTTGTTCCTTGATTGGCGACCAAGACGTCTGTTCTGTTCCCACTTCAGCGAGAGATCTTGCACCGAGGCATGTCCCAAGTTAACCCTTGTTTGTACTGTTTTTTTTTTCTGTGGAATTAAAATCTTATTCTTAATATCAGGTTTGAGATTCTTTCATCTTTTATTTACGTTATTTCAGTAAGGTATCATTTCAACACAGTTCCTATGGGAAATTGTTAACATTCAATGAAAAATCTGAAAATGTTTGTCTGTAGAAATGGTTAAGTTGGATTTGTAAAATGTACACCTGCACAAGTCTATACGTGAATGTTTTTAAAAGGTGAACTTTTGAGGGGGGATCTCTGATTTAAAAGATTCTGTAAATGTACTACCTGAAGATAATATAAAGAAACCTCACACACCTACTTGTTGATATATTCAACTGCGATGTCCGTTTAAAATGAAGTGAGTAAGTGGACATTGAGTGAATATCGTTTATATTTCAAGGATGAGTATTCACGTGGTGTTTCTGCTTCAGACTAACTCAATTTACGCATTATATAATAACACGCTGTATTGCTAGCAACACGGACATTATTACACAGTAGTTACATAAACGAGGCTATGATCTTTTAGGCACCTTCTGCGGTACTCTTATTTTGAAGGTTCAACATCCCCTCTTCCGGTCTTGGTTGTTCTACGTCTAGCTTGACGCATCCGCAGACGGCAGTCACTTATTCGCGTGAGGGTCGCCGGGTTAAAGCCGACACCCGCTGCCTCCACACCGGTCCGAGCGCACCGCACCTCCACGCGCAGCCCCCCCGGCCCCACGCCCCCCGAACCCGGTAAGCTGACCCACGAGCAGCGCTGGTTGTTTACCGACTTCAGTCCAGCCGAACATGCGTCTGCTGGAACCTGTTCTGAGACCAGCCGGGCTGCTGCAGCGCTGTCCTGTAGTTTGCCCCCGTGTTGGTGATGGAGTTGGTGATGGAGTTGGTGATGAAGTTGTTGCCAACTCGCGAGGCGCTCTTCCACTATCTTTTTAAAAATATTGTTAGTATGTGACGGTTGTAAAGTTATTGTTTGTCATATTGGGAAAACCTATACAGTGTGACTAATGCATGTAACAGTAGTCTGACATTTAACTGTTTTCACCTCTCACACATTTTATGATCACGTGCATATTTCAGCTATTCAGATATTACAGCTACTTGATGTCCAGAGAGGAAACGACAACTTAAAGTCTGTCCGGGGCGTTGGCCGTCTGTCTGTCTCTGTAAATGTGTGTGTGTGTGTGTGTGTGTGTGTGTGTCTGAGGGAGAAAGAGCTACGGTTACACGCTGACTTGTGGAAGCCTGGGCTGCTCCTGAAATCTGTTTCCAGTTAGGAAGTCTCCTTTTTTCACTCAATATGATGGAACCGCTGAGGCTGAAAAGAATGCATCACAGAGGCCAATTCAAATTCCTGTAGATCACTGCTATTTTTCATTGTCCTGTCTATGTGTGTGTGTGTGTGTGTGAGCAATGCATTTGGCTTTATTGTTGGCTCAACCAGATACCATAACTCTGTGGCCGTGAAGTAAATTCACAATGCATTAAACAGAACTTTTCTCTTTCACTCACAAGAGTAACTCTTGTGATGTCAAAAACTCTGATTGTACATGAATGCATTGAGTAAAAAAATAACAGGTCTTTAGTCGGTGGAATGACCTAAAAAAACTGACCTTTTTCTGCCTGACACACACACACACACACACCACAGAAAGCCATTGGGAGTTTTTAGTATGATTCAAAGCTGGTGTTGGCATGTTTAAGAAATTACCATGAGCTCAGTCCCATAAAATACCTCACAGGCTCATAAAACTTAATGCAATTTGTCTGACTCCATGTCATGGTAACTCCCTGTTGTGTTTCTCCTGCAGAGAGGGTTGAATGTAAATGGCGTTCAGGCGCTATATACTTCCTTTCATTAATCCCCGATGGTGAACACCATAACTTTAATCGAGGCGTGTTAATGGAGTTCAGCAGTTTTAGTGCTACAGCAACATGGAGGTTGAATATGTGTTGACTGGGTAACTTGGCATTGATTTATTTTACCTCTGGCGATTGAGGCCTGTTGCAATGTGTTCGGATGAACTGATTTTAATCAGCACGTGCGAAACGGATGGCCAAAGAAATCTATGTGTTATTTTGTGGAAGGAGCTAAAAAGTCTCAAAGGATGTATAAGAATATGGGCAAAATGAAATGGTTGGATGTAACAATATGTTAAGATATTTAGAAAATGATTTGTTTTGAGGGGTAAAAAAAAGATGATTTCACTTGAGCAGATTGATACCACTCTGATATCTGCCCAATACGCATGATGCTTCATTCACACTAAAGCTAAGTGTGGCTTTGTAAAAAGGCAACAAAAATAGCACATTCTATACATAAATATTGAATCTGTAGGATGTGCTATTTTTATTGCCTTTTTACATATCAATTTATATATAAAAATCATTTATCTTTTATTTGTACAAATGTGTAAAAAGTTAAAACTGTATTTTTCTTGGACCTTGAGCTGTGACTTCCCTGGAGTGATGTCACCACCCAGTTCTTGCCAGGTAACCAGCGGCAACCGGTAAAACCACAACTTTTATTCTTTGGCTTTTGAACAGATGAAGGAAACAAGATATAACACGTTCATGAGCTGTGGAGCTGGAGGAAAATGTTGCTCCTTTTTAACAGAGCCAGGAGTTTGTATGCTAAGCTACGCTAAGCTAACAGTCCACTTACTGGCTTCGTTTTTGACTCTTAGACGGTATCTCGCCATCAAGTCAAGTTTCCCGTCAGCTAAACTCGTCTTTAATCTCACGAATGGTAACCGATAGGTGAACATTTTAAAGTTGGGGAGAAACGAACACAGATGTTTCCTCACTTTAGGTATGACGATAATCATGAGTGTTATGATGTTCAGTCACCAGATCTCAATCCAAACAAACACCTATGGAAGGTTTGTGGAGCTTTGTGCTGGAACGCCACTCTTCACAGAGACACCCGATGAGGGCTTCAGACATTGCTGCTGCCGAGGGGCCCTGTTTGATCAGCTGCTCTTGTTTCTGAAAGACATCTCGGTTACTGAATCAAAGCAGGAACTTCCTTCTGAATGCAGAAGGACAGAAGGCGTGTTTGAAGAACAGCAAACCGGCGGCTTGAGGTGAAACCCTCCCGTCCTCAGGTCGCTGCGTCCGCCCCCCCCCCCCCTCGCTCTGACCCCACTCCGCTCTTTTGTACCCGGCCGTGTCCCGGTGTCTGGAATGTGCCTCGCGCCGGGCCAAAGAAAACTGTTGGCTCTCTTTGTCGGCGGGCGGAGAGCTCGCCGCTGGGTTATTATCGTGTGTTTATCTTGGGGGCGGCACGGCGAGGGTGGGAACGCTCCTAGTGGGACGTTGGTGGAGTTGGGACACCATGGGGGAGGCAGTGGTCTTCATTGAAGCTATAATAATTCAAATGGGTTAATAATGGATCGCATGGCGGATAATTCATGATTTTTGGTTTAGAGCTGCAGACGGTATTGTTTTCACACAGTGGAACATTGTTGGTTCACGTTGGGTCATCTTTTCCTGGAGTGGATTCATTTTTCGGAGGATAGTTACAACATTGCTGCAGATTTCAGACTCATTCCAAAAGAAAAAAAGAAAGCATTGTTTAATGCGTGAATGGCATTGATTAACCAAATAAGCATCACGTTTGTTCTACATTAAATGAGTAAGTTGTTTTTTATGAATCCTGGGTTGGTGAATTCAGTGTCTTTAGCGTTTTGGACCATCTGGTTGGCCAGAGGTCACCTTGAGCTCTAAATGTTTTCACTATTTTCTGACATTTAATAGAACAAATGTTTATTAAACTGAGAAAATTATGGAAACAGTCACTGGTAATAAAAGTAATTGTTGGTTATGGCCCCTATTTAGTTTTTAGTTGGCCTGCTTTTTGGAACAAATAAAATAAGTCCAATAAAGCATTGACTGTTCACTGCTGATATTTTGGTTCTGTTCAAGAAGACGCCTTAAAAGCAAAAGGGTTTGTTCACAAAATCACTTACAGACCATCATTAAGTCATAACCACAAACGCTAGACTTAAACAATATGAAGCTCAAATATTTTCCAACAATCACAGCGTGACATTTAAACAATGAGCCCAGTGTGGCTTCATCTATTCCTAATTTACTATTCAGTTAATTGGATGGAATGTAGATGAAGAGACGTTAAGGCATTAAAAGCTCACATGTGGATAGCAGCTCAGGACGGGGATACATTGAAATTAATATATATTTACATTCAGCGTTCCAACACTAATTCATGTATAAATCACCAAGTCCCATTTTCTACCAACTCACCCCGAAAGAAAAGTTATTTGAATATGTAGGCATTAGTAAGATATTAAAGCAAACAGCCAGTACATTAGAATACTGTGTGTGTGTGTGTGTGTGACTGGATTGTGCCCACTTCACCGTTCTGTTGCAGACTTCCTGTTTCTCAGTTTTCCACTACATTCTTTGGTGATAAGCTCATGGCGACACACACAGATGTTTTTTTACAAGCAGACACAATATACAGCATTTTATTTTAGTGGGTCTGGTCGTGTTTGTCCTTGCTGTTTTCTTTCTGTCTGTGGTACTCTAGTTTCACTTCTTTTTGTCTTTATCATCCCCCCATGTGTTATAGTCATTGTGCGAGAGTCAACCACATGGCATGATGTCACCTCTGTGTGCTTAAGAAAAAACTCAATTTAATGTACTATTTAAGCTTTATTTCACATCACAGCAGCATTAGAGCAGCATTAGAGTTGTGACAATTATGCACAATGGCCAGATACTAACGCTAATTTACAACTCTGTACGACTCATACTCAGACACACACACACAGAAGCGCACACACACACACACACAGACACACAGCCAAGTGTTAATTAATGTTTAACCAGGATTTTGAGTCCCCGTGTTGTTACTTTACAAACAAATCCACATCCCCCACTGTGATTCATGACTGCGTGACGCGGCTTGATTTCCCATCTAACTGTTTCCATGGTAATCAAACAGAACGTCCTGCTTGGATACAAGAAAATGACGTAAACGTTCATTCGTGCCATGAGACAGCGAGAACATTTACTGCAGGAGAACAAAGACATGCAGGGACACGGCCATCCCATGTCAGCAGAACCTGATTCATTCTCCTGCAGACCTGTGTGGGTTCTTCCTGTCAGCCATTGTTTTCCTCCCATCAGATAACAGTTTTGTGATGTGGGCAGTCTTATTAGTGCAGCCTTTCAGACCCACATAGTAGGTCATAGCTGAGGCTCACTCACACAGTGCCACTGGGTTTGTCAGTGCAGTTTGGGGACGAGTAAGAAGGTGAGGGAAATATAATGATGAATTCACTGCCATTAGTTCAAGGAGAGGCAGGAAGTGAAGATAACAGGTAAATATATATGACCTGGGTTTTGGCTGTCCACACCCCAATGAGTTTCCTCTCCCAGTCAACAAATAAACCGGCCGCTGGTTTTCTATTAATAAGTAATGAAGTAACATCTCGCATAATGGAAGATGTATGTCCTTGATGACTCAGAAGGCACAAAGGAGAGTTATTTAATCAACGGCTTTTACAGGAGAACCTTTTGAACTCAGCCGCACAGCTCAGTCAAACCGACTCTGAGTAACATCACTGCTACAGTGAAGAGGAAGGAAGTGAAGAGAATGATTGGAAGAAAACCTCTGTTGGGCAAAAAAGTTCAAAATCACAATGATATTATTCATCAAAACTTCAATTTATCCAGTACTTTTTATTAATATTCAAATAGCTGCAAAACGAACATGCTAAACAAGGCCGTGCTTAGTACCAGCATGTGAGTTGTTCTTTGTAAACGTCAGCATTTAGCCGAAAGCACCAGCATGGACCGGCTTGGTCTTGTTTTAAATGAGATTAGATTTTCTGGGTTTCTTGCAAAACCAATTTCCAGTATTTCCTTTTTGATTGAATGTACAGAAGAAAGAGCCCGAAAGACATTGGATACTGCAGAGGAAAACCGTTTGTTTTATAACAGTTGTCGAGAGTCCAAAAAAGGGAGAAACTGCTATGAAGGTCAGAACTCATTTCAGTTCCCCAACATCATGATCTTTACCCAGTTATCATCGTAAAACAAACAAACTTTTGACCTTGACATAACAAATTATAGTTTTAAAATAAGACATTTTGGTGGCGGGATTTTAAATGATCATGTTGTACGACTATATCCAACTGTGAGTGACAGCAACCACCATCTCCATCAACAAGCCCATTTCTGTCATCCATCGCCTATAGAAAAAGGGATTGTGTCATTTCCAGCTTGAGTTAAGGCACAATAAAAGTGTGGATCTGAGTGTGTTGACGTCGGGCCTGAGCCAAAACCCATGAAGGGAGGTGAATGTTGTAGTTGGTGGTTCTGTTGGTCCATAAAGGAGTGGCCCACAAAAAAAATGTGTGTGTGTGTGTGTGTGCAAGTCTTTTTAAAGAGTTGTTAATGTTCAACATCTCACCAAATTAGTAATACCAGGCATTCCTCATGCACGCACACACACACACACACACACACACACACACAGCTCTGTGCATCAGTCTAGCAGAATTCCTCGCGGCCAGCCAGCATGAACTTGATGTTGGAGATGATGGAGTGAACAGACATGTTGTGTGTGATTTAACATCAGAATCCTCCACCCTGTAATCAGAGCTCCTTTGTGACCATTGTGGCGATATGGGTTCTATGTTTAGTAAAGGTCATGAATGTTGTATTGCAGGGGTGGAGATTTTGAGAGTACATTGTGTGAGAAACCCGTTAGTGAAGGATGCCGAAGGTGTACTGTAGTTACAATCAAATAATCAGGTGCGATCCAGTTCATGAACGTTTCTGATTTTGAGCCAATTGATTAATTCACAACAACACAAACATTATTAGGAGATTAATATTTGATACTAATGAATCACAATAAATTAATAATAATGTGCAATATTTCCCTCTGAAAGTAAAAAATAGGCATAACATGTAAAACATGTAAATACAAGTGAAACTGCAACTTGGAGATGTGTGATGTGTTTCACTGCCAGAAGTCTGTTACAGGTTTTTAAAAAAGTTAAAAACCATCAGATTGAGCCATGAACATGCGGCAGGTTCTGGGACAACAAAAGTATTAGTTTTATGTTGTTTAAGTATTTTTTATTATTTCACTTTAAACAACCTAGAATGGATGTTTTAGAAACTTTGGTTTTATATATTTAATTATTTATAATTAATTTGTATCTGATTTCAACTCAACATCGTTTTTAAATATACAGAAACCTTGTCACTCATAATTAGAGATTACCAAACCTGCAGACAATTTTTAACAAGTTGAGTGAGGAGGATCATATTACATTTCACACACACAAGCTCTCTGACATGAATGCTGAGCGCACACACACACACACACACACACACACACATACGGGTTTTCACTACCCCGTGGGATCCACTGACTGGAAGCAGACTGGTGGGATCCACCCTTTCTGAATGGTGTAGAGGCATGGTTGTAACTTCTAAAATCATTATAATTTTTTGTTAACACAGAAATGACCTTTATCATCAAATACTCTCAAAAAAATTGAAAACCTGAATTTGTGACCCCCCTGAGGACTGGTCCCTAGGGGGTCACAAATTCAGGTTTTATTTTTTTTAGTCAAAAGTCAGGTGACTTCTATTGGCAACACCACAGATAGGCACCTCACAGTTCATGACAAGCATTTAATAACCTATAATGGATGAAACCTTATTCTGATATAAAATTAACACTGAATCTAATAATTCAAACTGCCCCATTACTTTCAAAAACAGATCATATTCTGATTTATAATATAAGTATTGAGGAAAATGTATTACCTGATGGATTTACCTGGCCGTTTTCACAAGCAAAACACAGTGTTTGGTTCAACATTAAATGTTATCTCTGCAAACTGTTACCTTTTATACAATACAAATACAGTCTTTAAACTTCATCTGCTGGGAAAACTACACAAAAGAGAGACAAATTAAGCTCAGAATAAAAAAAGGTTTTAATTCCTAGCCTCCTTTCTTTTTAACAGAAAAAGAGCATTATATTTATGAAACATGGTAAGGAACAACCATCTTTGGCACTTAAAGACAACTGTCTTTTTTACGAAATAAGCAAAGAGCATTCATTTCTGAAACAACGTGAAAAGGAGCCAAAGACAACTCTCTTTTATGAAAAATGCAAAGAGCATTATAGCAATAAACATTAAACAACAAAAGGACCCATGTGCCAAAGACAACTGTCTCAAGTCACCTAAAGTCAGTTGTTTTACAAAACGGCAAAAATCATAGGCATTAAATTAACGAAAGAACAGCACAGGAGCCAAAGGCACTAGGTGCCAAAGACAGCTAACTTAGGCACCTAAAGAAAACTGTAATTACTTAAGACAACCGTCTTTTACAAAGAAAGCATAGTATATAGCAAACCAGTGTGTAGTATTTGTAAGTCCCTTCATGTTGTTCTCCTGGTATTTTCCCGCTGAATGGCAGTGATACGATTTTTAACATAGTACTTTACCCCGGTCCAGCTTCTGTTCTTGAGTGCTTCTGGGGAAGCTTTAATACACTTTATGCAGTCAGCTTTTCCTGGTACCTTCCCACATTGTATTGAGCTCATCAGCGTCTTTTCGACAGCATTTATCTCTTCAAGTGACCAGCTTTTCTTCTCTGAGGTTGATACAAAAAAGAAAGAAAAAAGAAAGTCAGTGGTGATTTATTTTCAGTATCAGATGACCAGATTGACTATGTGGTACCCTAACCTGACATTTATTCCTATGTGCAAAAGAAGAAATAAACTTGGAATGTGAAGGATTTAAAGATAATCTGTTATGTATCAAACTCATTTCACAACAGAAAACAATGATTAACTATATTTACATGATGCTATTTCCTTCTGCAAGTACAGCGGTCTCATCTCTTTATATTATTTTAAGACCTGCACACCGGTGATGCCAGTAACGCATCACTCTAATCCGACCACCTGTTTCAGTAACGACTAATCTAACGCGTTAGGATGTCCAAACCAGTAGTCAGATTAAAGTTACTTGTCCAAGTCACTGTCATTAATAGTAAAATAAAATATATATTTGATTTCTTGCGTCTCTGGGAGTGAAGCCACATAATGAAGCCACGTTTTCAGCATGAAGGTCTTGTCACGTGTACATACATAGACCTACCACTCAGCGACACAAACAACAATGGAGGAGGAGAGAGAGAGAGAGAGATGCGCATTTCGAGTTGGAAATACAATCACTATTTTAAGTATTTTTCAGCTAAAGATGAAAATATCAAGGTTCATTGTGCACTCTGTGCTGGTGGCGACAAAGTGCTATAAAGCCAGTGTTTCCCTACCATTATAAAAGCGTGTACGGCCCACCGGGTGAAAGCCGGGCCGTCAACGACACGTCAGCCGTACTTTTTATAGGAGTAATCAGTAGTAATCAGATTACTTTTTCAAAGAAACTGTGGCAACACTGCTGCACACTCATGTTTTGACTTGGATTAAATCAAAATATTTCCCTGTATAGATCGGCTCTCACTTTAGAAGCAGCCTACTGTCTTTTCATTTGTTCAGCTGAGGAAATTATCTATTTTAATGAGCATGCGCTTGCCTGCAGGTGAACATATTTGGTAGAAAAATCTGATTTATTGGCCAAAGCAGATGATATCAGGATTTAAGAGTTTTAGTTAGGGATAACAGTGTCACTGAGTCTCTTCCCTCATTGTCTAAATGTAGTCATTAATTGAGACCTTTTCAATCAGACTAGGATGCACAAGCCTTCATCACATGAGGTGAGTAAGAGAATAAACAGGGATGTGATAAAGAATAATAAAAAGGTAGAATATTAAGACATTATTCTTTTCTTTTTATACTGTAACAAACAAATTTCCCCTATTGGAATGAATAAAGTATATATCTTTTTGAAAAATCAAGTAACAAAAGGTCAAATACCTGTTACAGGGCCACCTCTGTCAGACCCAGTGCGCCGTTTTTTCTTTGATTTTGATCCTGTAAAAAAACAAATAAGTATAGCAACTAATTCAACATCATCTAATCATATAAATAGTACAGATTGACCAGAAGGAAAGCAAAAAACCTAAACAATTATCTATCGGTCCTAAACTATGTCCTTAAATATTTGTATTACTAATATACAGTATGTATGTATATATATATAATCTCATTAGATATATATCAACTGTAATAGTGATAGCTATCTTCCTCTTTGAAAGAAAACTGTGCTGGTTGAATAATGTCTGTTTAACTTTTCTGTCAGAAAAGGGCTACGGGAATGCAGAAACCAAGTGCCATGGCCTAATGTGGGTTACCTGTGATAGCAGAACGAACGCTGTCTGAATCATCAGAGGTCGGCTGTCCACTGATCAATCTTTGGGGTTCTATTAGAAAAAATAATTAAATTGTAGGTTTGCACTGCAGAATAACAGTTGAAATAAATCTGGAAAAAAAAAATCTCTCTCTTCTGAATTCCTGTCTACCGTATTTTCGCGACTATAAGGCACACTTAAAATCCTTTTTTTTTTACTGCAGTATCTTCTATTCTATGCGCCTTATAATCTGGTGCGCCCTATATAGGAAAATAGTTCTAAAATAGGTGATTCATTGAAGGTGCGTCTTTCTAATCCAGTGTGCCTTATAGTCGCGAAAATACGACATATAAGAAGAAACATATAACATATAAGAAATAAAGAAGAAGCAAGTCTGTGAGGTACCTATGGGCCCAATCTCATCCCCAAACTCCTCAGTAGTTGGTTGTCCTCTTTTAGAGCTTGAGGATCCTTCGACAAAAAATGACAATTAATCTTTAGCTCAGCACTAAACACACAGCAATGCCTCTCTGGCTGGATGGTAAAAACAGTTAAATGCATAATCCACCTGATGGAGACGCAGAGCGGAAAGATGAGTCCTTCTCAGTCTCTGAGACGTCACTGTTTATAGCTTCCAGTACTTCCTCTGAAAATAAAGGAAAACACCCAAATATGACATGACAAAAGATATGTAGTCAGAAATCGTATAAGTATTTCCTTTACCATTAGGATCTATTTGCATTTGGTCCAGGCTCATTCCTTTGAAGTCGGATAGTCGGCCCTGTTCGAGAGCCATGAGCACTTTGCTGACTTTGGCCAACTGCAGTGTTCCTTCAGGAAGCCTGTAGTACTGCCTATGGACCCGAATGTCGTGGCCAAGAAAATTTGCCAGTATGTCCATTTCATTGTCTTTCAGATTTAGAACTGTGGACAGCGTGGAAACATGTTTTCTCAACTTGGTTGAGGACAGGGTTTCAGGGTGCTTGGCCCCACATTCTTTTGCAATCTGTCTGATGGCGTCTGATCCCCTTAGGTGAGTCTCAACTTCAGGTCTGGCGAAGAAAAAGGGATTTTCATCAGGTACACCGCAGGCCCGCCGATGTGCAACCAAGGTTTCCATTGAGGAGAGCATGTCTGGTGTTAGTAGGATGGGAACTTTCCTGTTTCTTTTCCCTCTTATTTCAATGCGCTGAAAATGCTGGCAAAGCTTTTGCTCCAACTCTGTCAGTCCTAGCGCCAAATCTGAATGGACTTCTGACGTGTCTCTTAGGGTGAATGCACTAAGTGGCATCTTTGAAACCTCACCCTCTCTTCTGCGATTGAACAGAATCACTTCACAAAGAGTCAAATTGGCCAGCTTTGACCAGTTCTTCTTATTTGGATCATCTTTGAGTCTGCTGAGATATTCTTGTCTGCACTTGTCAAGATATATGTGCATGATCTTGACATCTTCCGTGAATGGTAGGAGCTGAGGAGTGTTCCATTTCCCCTCTTTGAGAGTTTGTAAGGCACGTGAAGAGACGCAAACATCCCACTTTTTTTCATACAGCCCCCTGCTTCGCTCCAAATTCTTAAGCAACACCTCATTGTCACCCTCTGACATCTTTGCTTCACATTCAAGAATATCCGCAATCTTCTTTAGACTGTGACCAAGCTTCAGAGCCAGGGATGGGATTTTGTATATGTTTTTTTCTTCATCAAAGCCAGCTGCATCATTCACTGCTTTGACCACAGAGTTGAAGTTTGAAGGTACGTAGAAGTCCTCCATTTGTCTGAGTTTTCCCGCTTTACGCGCGTGCCAAATTAGTCTTCCCATTTCTCGCATTTTTTGTCTAATGTAGTCGTGTTTCGTCTTATCATGTCCGTGCTTAGCATATAAATGTTCGCCAAGTCTCAAAATACTTTTCTGGTCTCTAATGATGGTTGTAATATCATCTTGGTGCATTGAATTTACCAGCTCCCAAAGCTTTCTGTTGACATCATCAGGGACGGGCTGTGCATAGGCACAGAGCGATTGTATCCGACTTTTCCCTGGCTTTGTGGTTTTGCATTTTTGTGCTAGCTTGCACCTGGACATGTGCCTCCATAATGACTTTCTTTTAAGCAAAGCCTCACAGTTAATGCAGTGCATATATTCACTTGGTTTCTCCTGGTTCGTAGATTGCTGACTTGGGATCAGGGTTCCACTACCAGCTTTTAGGACTTCATTATTATGAACACGGTTTCCTTTGTTTCTGATAAGGTCAAAATGGAGTTTTCGTTCCTTTGATTTCAATGGAAAAGTGATTGCCTTTGCAACAGCTGGTTCATTGCTGTGCCTGCGTGTTAAGTGCCTAGCCATTTTATGGCAGTGCATGGGACAGTAGAGACAGTAATGGGTTTTACTGTAATCCCTGGCACCAGCTTTTCTTTTTTTCAGCTTCATTACTGTCACATTTGCAAGATTTTGGTCAACAGAGTTTTGACTTGAAAGGGTACTGGGCAATGTCTTACTGTATGTCTTCTGTGACTTCTTTGGTTTCATCAATGGAACCTTGCAGATTTCATCAGAAGATCCTTCTGAACTGCTTATATTGGTTGAGTCTTGAGGTGGGCTATATTCATCACCACTGCTTCCACTGCAGATCATTGAGGCTTCTGATTCATCTGACGGCTTGGGACTTGATCCAAGGTATTCTTGGGTGAGCTGGAATTTTAAATATAAAATATCATTATAGCTAAATCATAGCTAAATCAAACATTTTCATATTATCATTAAGATTCCCCTTAAAAACTGGGCAACCAAACCGGACATTCAAACCACTGTACAGGGTCAGTGCAAAGTTACAACAAGCACCACTGTCGGGGTAGTTTTAGGACATTATTGATTATTTTCGATGCACTCGCAATTCTTGTTAGTAGATCAGTTAATTGTTGGTTTGTGTGCATACGTACAAATTACCCTAATCTTTTAGTTTTCATCATGGAAACTTACAAATATGCTGTCAGTTCTGGTCAGAGGTGGAACATCTGGGTTATCACCAAAACTAGGGGAAGGACCTTCAGGTGTTAGTATATCTGTGTTGCTCTCAGAATCCAGGCTTGTTTCCTATAAGGGAAAAAAAGAAAACAATATAAAGCACTGGCAGAAGTAGTTACCGTTACAAATGCAATCTCATTTTAGCTACACACACTTGTTTGAGGTTTAAGAATGACCCTCAGAATTTCTGTCATCATCTGTTTGCAAAGAAAATTTTCATTGAATGAAGTGATTCATCAAATTAAATGAGATAGTCCTATTTATTAAATGAATTCCTTTGAATGAAAATAACTTTTCTCAACAAAACAGATGCAGAGTGTTGTGGTGCTTTCTGTCAATGACAGAGAGAGACATGGAGGTAAATATGAGGAGCCGTTTAGGACTTAACTACTGAGACACTCTTACACTGTGCGTGAAAGCATTTCACTATACAACGCGAGAGCATCTCATGTTGTATAGTGAGATGCTCTGTAGTGTGCGTGAGAGTGTCTCAGTGATTAAGTCCTAGACGGTAGAGTTGAGCCGGATACTCGGCTGAAACGAGTATCCGGTACAGATGAAGCAGTTTTGCAGAGTACGAGTATTATACGAGTAATACGAGTCAATATCTGTGCTCGGATTGAATAAAAGTTCTCATTGGGTAGCTGTCTGTGTCTGCCTTCTGTGATTGGTTGGTAGTCACAGCGCCCCTCCCCTACACACATCCTGTTTATTGTGTTGCTGTGTCCCGCTCTGCTCACTCACACACAGAACTCCTCTCCCTCCCTCAGTCAGCAGGTTTGCGGGTCTTTCCCGATAAATTTAAAGGATTTAGTTTGTTTTTTTTTCTTTGTTGTTCTTAACTTGTAGAGTTCAGGTAAACGTGGGGCTTGTTTCTTTTCAGTTGGCTCTAACCAGTTTTTTTTACTTCACGCACTGACCCTCTCTCTCTTTCTCTCTCTCTGCCGGTCATCAGTTTTTTTTTTACCGTCTGCTGGCTCTCTTCACGCACTCAGTGTCTGACGTTGACTAGTTGTGTTAAATAACTGAATATTAATATTACAAATTAAGCCACACACACACTTCCCCTCTCTCTCTCATGATCATCAGTGATAAAGAATAATGAGTGATAAAGAATCAGTACGTGTCAGTACAGTGCACTCTTTTTCAAGTTCATGTATGATTGGTCATATCACCTGTTAATTAAGCTCCCTGCGAAGAGTCAATTGCATAAAAAAGAGCATAACGGTTAAAGCCCAGCCCATTTCAAGACAACCCGACAACTTACGGGGTACGGGAACAAACGTGTTTGAGAATTGGAAGCCCGGTTGGGGTTATTCTGCACAAATTCAGCCGAACAACTTTGGCATTTATTTGTCAGATCACAGGTCAAGTAACAGCGCTCTGTTTGCAAAGGCAGGAGCAGTTCTGTCGGCCCACAGGTCAGAAGAACAACTGACTAACATCAGGAAGAACATTATGTTTTATCATTTTTGTTGGGGAAAAGGGAAAGATTTCTATTGGCTGGTGTTGAGGAGGAGCAGGTCCTCCCGCCGCAACACAAGATCCAATCACATCCAATGTGTGTCTTCTGACATTAATGTAACATGAGGAACAAAGCGTGAGCGCTGGATGGTGCTTGGTGTGTCTCTAACTCAACCTTATCAGATCAGTGTCTGCCTGGTTGGCACTTTCTGCTTTGCCCTCTGACCTTGCACTCCTCAACCAGGACAAGACAGTGACTCCCTAAATGAGCAGCAGGAAAGAGCTTTTGATTATCATGACACTTACCAAACACTTGGATGCCTCCAGTAGCCCAGATGAATGTTGTGATGAGGTCTCCCTCTCTGAGTTTGGGCTTTCTGAGGACTAAACACAAGATACAAACACACGTTACCATTTATCCAGAAAATGAGGTTCACAGAGAGCTAAAGAGGCAGATCTCTACACTCTAAACCAACGTGGCTTCACTCCCAGAGACGCATTAAATCAAATATATAGTTTACTATTAATGACAAAATAGTAACGCACAGTGACTTGGGCAAGTAACTTTAATCTGACTACTGGTTTGGATATACTAACACGTTAGATTACTCGTTACTGAAACAGGTGGTCGGATTAGAGTAACGCGTTACTAAGTTAAGCGTTCCTGGCATCACTGATCACACGGTAGATAAACAATATGCTCTCGTGCTTAATGCAGCTCTTCCATCTTGCAACTGCTGCATTCATGTTGTCAATACATCGAGACAAACGGAGTCAATCCAACATAAATGCTTTTCAATATGTTACATATCTTTAGTTCCTGCACAATGAGCATGAATCTATAATTAAATGATTAGTATGCCACAATTTCCAATAATACAATATATACACTTCAAGCTCTTAATAGAGGGGAAACACTAAGTTACAAAACTGTAAACAGTTAATATATTGTTCATAGTTTGAAGTTAAAAAGTTTGAAGCCAAGTGTTTTTCATTTATTTATATTTACAGTATTGATTAAACAGTTAATCTATTGTTTAATTTGAAGAACAAATGTTGCCTCAGCATTTCAATTATTGTTTTGTCCTTTAAATAAAAAATAAAAAAAAGACTATCGGTTTAGGCACCAGTATTGTTTTAAAAGCACCAGTATAGAAAAAAAGAAAAACTATCCCCACCCCTCCCCAGTTATCACTCTTGGTTGTATGAATAAGAGGCCGACCATCATTACCTGCATTTGCTGTTTTTCACACTCCATGTGCCTGGATAAGCATGCATTGTGATGCTTCCTCAGGCGTTTTAAGCGATTCCTCAGCCTAGTCTGCGCACTCTGTCTGCAGGAGGATGAACACAGGGTAGATGTTACATCTGTTTACCTAGAAATCTATGATTTTTCACTTTCAATAGAAATAGCGGTTATTTCAGGTGTGACTAGCAGCTCTACAGTTTGCCTCCAGCCAGGTGGCTTCTTAATCTGCTGAACTTTAACATTAATAACCTGCTTACCTCGTGTGTGCAAATAAAATATTATTGTATGTTAGTGAAGTCAATATTATAATTACAATCACTAACTACAACTTCCCTGCAGCTTTTTAAGGTGTGTAAAACCTTGAGGCCTATTAGATAAGAACTAGTAACTTGAGCTTCTTAATATCAAAAGCTAATGATAAATACTGATACCATAAAGTAGTAGGTGAAAGAATATTAACTAAGATTTATTTATATATTTTACTGGCAGTCCATAATCAAGAAAATGCTGAAGAAATAGTCCAACACTAACTTAACATTAGCTAGGTAACGTTAGCATAACCACCCTATGCTAATTCCACATTTGGTGAGATTTTAAGCTGAAAACATGTGCTTAGCATAAAAAAATGACAGCTAATAAGTGTAAATTTAGTTTAATGTAATGTTACTTACTTTGTTTTCCTTTGTTTTTCCATATTTCATGTCATCATGTGCAGTCATCGTTTTGTGCAGCCTGCTCGTGAAGCCTCGTGCTACTACTGACGTTCTTCAGGAAAGTGAAACTTAAGACCGCGCAAGTGGGGGATGGGCATAGGTAAACCGGGGACCGCAAATCTCTGGAAAAGTGTGTACCTCACTTTTTTGAGTCGATGCAGAAATGCTTTTCTTGCATTGCTTACCTTGGGTTCCGAACCATATATAATATATATATTAGGCCGGTAGGTAGCTAAAATACAGTATTAGGCTAGTTGTAATTAAATAGATTGGTAGTAGTAGCAGTTAAAAGAAAAATATATTGTAAAATTTAAAAAAAAAGATTCTATGTTGTTTATTCTCAAAGAGTCTATATCTCCCTGTTTAATACCTGCTAATTATATTTTGTATTAATGAGAAAACTGGCTACAAACGTACAGCCTCATGCTTGTATGAATATCAGAAAATTTCTAACGTACATCCTTTACCTGAATGAATATGAAAACACTGAACCCTCTGCATGTATTTAATATCAGATCACACGCTTCCTTTTAGATTTAGTTTATTGGAAAGATTGAGCACCAGCTACCTTATAGTCCATCCATCCATTGTTTAACCACGGTCGGGTCGCTGTGGCAGCCTGCCAAGCAGGCTGACCCAGCTGGGAGATGTAATCCCTCCAGTATGTGCCGGGGGTCTCTTACCAGTCCATAAAAAATTCAAAGGAGAGGCCCCCAGGAGGCCTCAGATTTTTAAATGCTAACTCTCCCAGCTGCAAATTGCAGTGAAGGCTGGACGTCACTGTCCGAGGTGGCCAACAGGACCACATCTTCTGCAAACAGCAGCGAGGTGATCCTGAGACCCCCCCAACCTGACTTTAGTTTACAGTTTACTATGTATATTTGCGGCAGGGTAGGACATATTATTTAGGTTCGGGAATTCTTTTCCCCCACTGACTGAAAACCAGGGGCATTTTGTGAAACTTGTGAGATAACCTTTGTGAAAAATAATAAATATACTTATTTGGGCTTCCTGTATATGCAATTGTCATCAAATGGCAGTAATAAAATATTAGTCTACAGGTTTATAGTGTTTTCATAAGATTTTTTTTAAACCAAAACAGACAGAAAACATAAATACATTTTATTTTTATTTCGTTGTAGTTTATGTTTAGCAACATGCTAAGCAATGTCAAACAGCTTGACCACAGCTTTACAGAACGCAGTCTACAGTCTTCTGCATCCGACTCACAGCTTCCAGTTGGCTCTCTGTTATTGAGCGGGATTAATCCATGCTTCTGTAAAAACAAAACATAACACTTAAACCTTGAAACCCCCAGTCAACTGCAGTCTCAACGAATTGTAGTTTACCCAAATAGAGGATTGGCTGCCAAGCACACGATGGCAGTAACTTATGAAGAGGGAAAACAACTTTTACTCACTACACTGTCTAATGTTAGCTAACGTTAGCTAGCCAGCCTTCGTAGCAATAGCTAATCAGAGCTAGCTAACGTTAGCTACCTCAATCATTTCAAAATAATTAATACATGGTTATCACTCACCATAGGTGATGGTATGTTGCTCGGTTGCCTGGTGACGGAAGGACACATGTCTTTATGTTTTCACTCCCCTTGATAAAGTCAAGGATTCGCCGGTGCTGGTTGGCAAAGACGTTTGTAATATGTTGTTCGGAAGTTTGAGTCCCTCGAGTGACTTGCAAACAATGTGGATGGTTCTCTTGTCGTCTTTCTCCACCCCAAGCTTATTTATCTTCCATTTTTCGATTGTCAATAGACCTTTGTCACAAAAACCGGAAATGCGTAATTCATGTGGAAGTGGACTTCCTGTCAAGCGTCAACAGATTAGGAGAAAATGGAGTCTTCACAACTTTGCTCACAGATTTACCTACAATTACATTTGCTGACGTTGCAAATGGCGCAAGCAATGAGTCATTGTAGGTGGAGAAAAAAATTATCACAAAATGAATAAAGGCCACAAATTTTTCCATGAGGAATTTTTCCATCAGTATGGAAGTTACTCAAGTGAGAGCAATCAGGCTAACTGTTAGCTACTGAACTGCTAACTAGAATGACATATCATTAGCGTGTCTACTTAGACATAATGTATGTAGAGTATATAGAATACCTCACTAAAGCATTATAGTCATTATGGTCAGCCTGGTGCCCGCCGCACTGCCTCGCTGAGCAGAGGGAGCGGCTGCTCATAGAATCCCGGTGTTTCGCTTAGCAAACGGTTATACCGTAAATCCTCAAATAGTGGCCGGGGCTTTTATTTACATAGGCTGCACAGCGCACCGGCCTGTATTTGGGGCAGGTTTGTATTAGGGGCAGGCCTTTATTTCTTACTTACCGGTATCTTCTGTTATAGAATTGTATTTAAATAAAATAATGGGCATAATTACAGAAGGCTAATATCATTCGTTGCATTTGCGTTCAGCACTTCCTGCAACCATTTACCGATAGGCTACCGCTATACCTATAGCTAATCAACTTTCTGGAGACTAACCATTTAGAAATGAATCAGTAATAAACCATAATATCAGTCTTAAGATACATCGTTAATTGCAGATATTTTCCAATGTTCTCAATTACAATCAAGCTACAATCGAGCTGCGCCAGCGCATCCCTACCAGCGGCGCATGGCTGTCCCTCTTTGAAACAATAGAAGAGACGCACCTTCATGAACAATAACAAATTCGCCTAGTAGGCCTAGGTGGTTAAATGTCTTTTTTTATTGCCAACAGTCTATGAAATTAGCCAATAACAATAAACATAAGAAGAACATGTAATTATGAAATATTCATTTTATATATATATATATATATATATATATATTTTTTTTTTTACCCCCGGCCTGTATTTGGGCCCCGGCCTTTATTTGTCAGTATCGACCACGCCCCCGGCTACTATCTGAAGCCCGGCCACTAATTGAATCCCGGTCTTTATTTGAGGATTTACGGTGTTTTACATATTTTCTGCTGTATATTGGGGGGGACGGATTGGTATTTTCTCAATATTGGGGGGGGGGACACAACCATTGTGCCATTTTCATTGTGTATACAGAGGAAAACACCTCTTTCTTAAGGAACTTGAAAAGACAAATCAAATCCTGAGAGGACAGCATGTTCCGAGAACCTCAGGCTCTGCAGCCACCGTGAGGAGGATTCAAGAGGGCAATGTTGGTGCCCAATCCACCCAATTTACAGAATGATCTGATGCTGTTGCACACACACAAAAAAATGAACACCATACAAGGGTAAAGGTAATATTTCAGAGAATTGAATAATTTCAAACCACATGCAGTTCTCCTTGTGGAAGCTGAGGGTTACCTCTCGGATTCTGAGTTGCTGCGAAGTTGTCTCTGATTATGGTTTGTTCTTCTCAAAAATATACACACACATCCCCTATTAAAATGTATACTACGATATATATATATATATATATATATATATATATATTCATATATAATATATATAAAAATACATCAGGTAAAAAAAAATCCTTTTGAATGAAACGATTTTAAAAGGAGGTTTAGAGGTAAATGGGTTTGGTCATTGATTTTATTATCGCCTTATTAAAGTCTGATTATATTAAAGTCAACAAATTATAATTATATCTATGAAATATCAAGTATATTTGATTTAAACACTTACACACTTTACACACTTTCTATGGAAAACGGTCCCCACGGTAGCAACAATGCACACTGCAATACACCCTCTCACCACTAGGTCACACACAAAGTAGGAAAGAAATTCTCTGTGGGGTCCATTTTTTTTTTTTGAAAAAAAATGCCCCAGGCCAATCAGCAGGCTGTTTTCTATCGATTGCAATGCTTGTGCCTGTGGGGACCAGGAGTCGGTCCCCATGGGGAAAATCGGTCCCCATGGGGTGAGTGATATGTCAGGAGGTGGACCCCACCAGGATAGAAGAACGCACACACACACACACACACACACACACACACACACACACACACACACACACACACACACACACACACACACACACAGGGAAGCAGCACCTGGTTTCTCTACTTTTACACAAAACAAATCTCTTGTTGGCTCAGTTCATTGTGACTGAATGAGGGATGAAAGACATCTAAATACAGCGGTATCAAATATCAAGTGATTGTTCACTGAAAGCCTTCCCTTGTTCCCACTGAGCGGATCAACAGCGCCTCCGTGTGGTGGCTTCAGGAAGCCTTCTTTAAAAACGCTTTGTTGTGGTAAAGATGGGAAACCTTTACACTGTGTTTATAAAAACAAGCTTTTAAAAATGCCATCCTCCTTTCATGCGTTATAGCCGAGTCTCCCTCCGGAGCGACGATGGCCGAGAGCCCGCAATGCTTCTACTGCCGAGAGGACCTCGGGGGGAAGAGGTTCGTCCGCAACGAAGGCAGGCCGGTGTGCGTCCGCTGCCACACCAAGTTCTGCGCCAACTCCTGCGCCGAGTGCCGTCGGCCCATCCCCGTGGAATCAAAGGTGTGCGCCTTGTTTAGCAGCTTTCAGTTGAATTGCATTGCTTATCACGTTTGTCCAGAGGGACCCCTTTGGTTTTCCCTCTCATCACACATCCTTCCTCCCTCAGGAGCTCAGTCATAAGGGCCGGTACTGGCATGAGGAGTGTTTCCGCTGTGCCAAGTGTTACAAGCCTCTGGCCAAGGAGCCCTTCAGCACCAAAGACGACCGCATCATGTGCGGGAAGTGCTGCTCCAGAGAGGACGCTCCACGCTGCCACGGCTGCTACAAAGCCATACCGGCTGGTAAGGCAGACTATGTGCAAACCTTCCGTTTGAGGCCCCGAGCTGGGGGAACTTAATTTAGTGAATGAAGCTAAGGGTGTAGGAGTTGTCGGTTAGAGCAAATCTGGCTTTTAAAGGAGGTGAACCTACAAATTCCTCAAAACGTCAAAGTTCATACCTGGCGATTGGCCCGATAGATGTAGTTATTGCATCAAGCAAAGCAGAGCTTGCATGACTTCTTCGTTTGTGTCCTGCAGGTACAGAGAGCGTGGAATACAAAGGGAACTCGTGGCACGACGAATGCTTCACCTGTTTCAGCTGTAAGCGACCAATCGGATCGCTGAGTTTCCTGTCCAAAGGGAGTGACGTCTACTGCAACCCCTGCTATGACAAGAAGTTCGCCAAACTCTGCGTCTGCTGCAAAAAGGTAATTCTACTCTGACGGGAAAAAGACCCCCATCGTTTCCCCTAAAAGCACAAAGAACAACAACAACAATCGCAATCACTATTTCTCGGTTTAGTTGCTCCCTCTCATCCGTCTCCAGGCTATAACCTCTGGAGGAGTGAACTACCAGGACCAGCCGTGGCACGGACACTGTTTTGTGTGCAGTTCCTGTTCAAAGCCTCTGGCAGGGTCCAGTTTCACCAAACACGAGGACCAGGTCTTCTGTGTCGACTGCTACAAGAGCTGCGTGGCGAAGAAATGCAGCGGCTGCCAAAACCCCATCACAGGTCAATTCAAATGACACCCTCACACAAGTACAGCAGCAATTTTATCTGTAGGGGAAACGTGTCACAGTTCATATTGATTTTTGTTGTGGTTGTACGTTTAAGTGGATTAAGTGTTTTGCACCAAGGCATGAAATGATGTGAGACAGTCAAGCCTGACAAAGTCAATTCGGGGGGGTTTATGTCAACGTGAAAGGGTCCAAAACAAACACGTCGCCCTCTAATGCCCAGTTGCATGCAGTTTAAATAGTAACTTGGGTGAAAATGGTTGGAATAAATTCATACTTTTCTCCTGTGTCCCCTCAGGTTTTGGTAAAGGAGTGAACGTGGTGAAATATGAAGGCAGCTCCTGGCATGAATACTGCTTCAACTGTAAGAAGTGCTCCCTCAGTCTGTCCAACAAGCGCTTCGTAGCCAATGGGAAAGAGATCCTCTGCTCCGACTGTGGCAACAAGTAGAGCTGGACAGAGTTGGGCATTTCCTAACGGGTTTATATCGTCTTATGTTTTCTTTATCTTTGCAATGAAGTCAGTCTTCATTTCAATATTCTCTTGATTCCTAAAAGGACTTTTTGGGAGATTGCCGACAAAATTAATCAAAATTAGTGTTATTTGAGTTGGCTGTTGATCATTTTTTTTGCTCCAAACAATCAAACATTGACAAGTGATGCACCAGCTTTGTCTTCAAAAGATCATTAGTACGTTGCAAAGCGTACATTTGTTTTGGAACATAGTACTAAAAAACACATATTAAACA